>NW_024068861.1:0-90663 GCF_009389715.1 Phoenix dactylifera | reverse complement strand
TTCACAGATGCTGTTAAGGGCAACAACTTTGCACATTCAAATGCATCTTGTCGTGAAATTTGGACAGAGTACCATGAATTGGGGTGGGGAGGAATCAAGGCAGTTGCTGATTACAAAGTGTATACAGCTGGTTCTATTTTGGATCTTCTTCACTTTGTTGCTCCTAAGATGATGCAGCGTGGAAGTGCTCATTTTTCATATGGGATTGCTGATAATCTGGATGACCCAAAATATGAGCACTACAAATATTGGTCGAACCCATTGGAAACAAAGTGAGGATCTATACCTAAACCTCAAGTAATCTCACTTGAAAATAAATCTTTTAAAGAGGATGCTGTTTTATGGAAATTTCTTTTAGTAAACTAACTATACTAATTATATGATCAAGAGATAATGTAATCTGATAATTTACTGAGTTCTATATACTAAAGGATCGGTTTAGAATCAGAACAGGCTCAAGAGGAGTATAACCTTCAAAATTTGAAGTTGGTTAAATCTGGTTAGGTTCTTTGGTCCTGTGACATAGCTGGCTCAAATTATAGCTTGTGGTGGACTCTTTATTCAAGACTTTGCCAAACTAAATTAATATTTGGAGCTAAATAGCTCAGTTTATGGGGCCTATGTCCCAAAGCAAAGCCATTTGACCTGAATGTTCGGACCTATAGAAATAGATATCCTAACAACAGCAAACCTGACTAAAAATAGAGCATCTAGGTTCCTTAATGCCCAGTACCTATAGAAACCGATCGGTAACAAGAGCCAGAATGAAATAGAGCCTCTAGGCTTGCAATAAGACCGGGAGCTTATTTTAGTTGTTGAAGTTGATCCTAACTTTTAAAGATATTCAAAAGAACTTGTATAACTTGAGATATCTCAAGCAGGCCCCTACTTTTGTCGGAACTCAGAAGTTTTATTACTGTTCAAGTAATTTGATCTAACGTATGTTGTATTCTAGAACTTAAAAGTTTCTATCAAAGAGTTTGGCTGAAGATGGTCAGGTTAAACAATGAAGCATGTCGGCTTATAAGCGAGATTCTAAGACATCTTCTAGACAACATCATGGTTAATCTCAGTTTGTGCAAGTTTGGAAGAGAGAGGCGGTCATTGATAATATGTATATACATATTTTTCATACATGTACAGACATATTTAGACATATAAATGTACATGCATAAACACGTGTATGCGTATATATGTGTGTGTGTGTGTGTGTGTGTAGATGTATATTTGCACATCTATACATATGTATATGATCATTGATTAGTGAGAACTGATAATAATGACCGGCTGTTTTTAGTAAAGTGATACTAGGAAAAAGAGTCATTTCATAATAATATTATATGAAGTTTGTAGTATCAGTGCGTACTGCCCTATACTGAATATATCGTAATGCACTAGTACCGAACTGACACTCGATATTGACATGGTACCATGGTACCATTATGGGGTCCGGTAACAAGATTCTAAACATTGCATTATGCAAGCATTGATGTTATTAGAGAAGTCTCTATCACTAATATAATGCGAAAATGTCATGTAAATGATATATCCATCGCAAGCCAATATATAAGCATCCTTTTGTACCTATTACAAATGTAATTCCATTTCCTTGTTCCTTATGTCTATTTCCCTAAAACAAGCTTAAAAGTAAAAATACACTATAGAATAAGGTGATTCTGAGTTTTTAAATGCAAAACTGCAATACATTACTGTTCCCTGGGGGGGCGGGGGTGTTTATGAATTTGTGCTGCAATACCTTGTGCATTGCATGGTATTGAATCATGGCACCAGAGACACTTATATCCTTTGGTGATTCATTGTTTATTATCCCCGCATAAATTACACTTTTGAAACACTATCCATTCCACTTAAAGCTTTGAGACCCAATTTCTAGCCTCCAAACAAGGAATATCTCTCCACTGTTAAGAAAGTAAAAGTGAGTTTCCTTGATGAGGTTCAAACGTTTTGGTTGCATCGATGCTGAAGTTTCATGTACTGTTGAATTATATTATGCTTTTAAAATAGAATAAAGGGACAATCCATATGTAAAATATTATGAAGCTTGCCCAAGGAATTATTTGGAACCTTTTAGTCGGATGATTTTTTGTTGTTTCTTTTATAACTGCAACTTTACCTGTGAAATTTCCTTGTTTTTTCCTTCAGATTACCAAATGCTCCTGATATGGAGATGTATTCTATGTATGGAGTAGGAATCCCTACTGAAAGAGCTTATGTTTACAAATTAGCCCCCTCAGCTGAGTGCAACATCCCTTTCCAGATTGATACTTCAGCTGAGGGTGGACAAGATGGGAGCTGTTTGCAAGGTGGTGTATACTTAGTTAATGGAGATGAGACTGTGCCAGTTCTAAGTGCAGGCTACATGTGTGCAAAAGGATGGCGTGGGAAAACTAGGTTCAATCCTTCTGGTATCAAGACTTACGTGAGGGAGTATGATCATGCCCCTCCTGCTAATCTCTTGGAAGGCCGAGGTACCCAGAGTGGTGCACATGTTGATATTATGGGCAACTTTGCTTTGATTGAGGATATTGTCAGAGTGGCAGCAGGTGCGACCGGAGAGGACTTGGGTGGCGATCAAGTTTATTCGGATATATTTAAATGGTCAGAAAAGATCAAGTTACGGCTCTGAATTCAGCTGGTAATTGCTATAACCTACTAAAATTTTACGATCTTTTAACCTTCTACGGCTTATTTAAGAAATTAAGCATGATAGCTTACAGAAACATGTAAAAGTTTGTCATTAAAAATCTGCTTTTGCTGCTGCTGCTGTTTCTGCTGTTGCTGTATTGGTGTAATTTATGATTTGAGCCTTTTTGTTGTTCCTTCTCTTGCAGAGGATTTGAAGCTGTAACTTCCCTGGAACTGAGAAGCAAAGAACTGAAACCAATAGTTCTCTGTGCCACTTGCTGGTATTCTTATGTGCCACCAGATCGACTTGTGCATAGTTTATCTCATACCTAAAAGATCACGTTTCTAAGAATTTTGTTCTGATTTTGCATTCTATCTCTATTTATTCTATTTTTTTAAAAGATATACATGAGAACAGCTAATTGTACTGTACAACGTAATTGGTTTATTCTAACTTTTAAAATTAAATCATAACCATGAGGACAGCTAAAATGTAAGGCAAGCGTGGTGCATCTCGTGGACGTGGTAATTTGTTTGAATTGTTATTGTATCATGAGTTTTTATTGATTAGGAGCTGTGTAAATGTATGTCGTATGGCAGCGCGGTGCATCATGGGGACATGGTAATTTGGTAAAACTGTTATTGTATCATGAGTTTTTATTGATTAGGTGTTGTGTGTAACTGATTTTAGCGACCTAAAGTAACCCCAAGAGAAATGCAACAGTCCTAAATACACTACCAAATACACACACACACACAGACACTTTGATTGTAATAATCCTAAATAACCCGGAATTAATACTGTAAAGCATCTTGCTGGCTATTTATCTCCGTGATTATCGTGATTGATTTTGTAAATTTTTTGAGCAAATTAATTTTTCGATTTAGTCATCAGGTCAGGTTCCTTTGTGAACTCTTTCCTTTACGTATATCCGTTTGTGAACATTATCCAAAACCTGTATAAAATGTATTAGAAACTTGAAGAAGCGTCAGGTCATCATGGTAACCGGCTATACTATAGTAACAAGTAACCTCAAAGCTTCTGGCTTGCTTGGTTTCTTCTCTAATTTTTTGGTTAAATGCATAATTTATTTAGAGATCATAAATTCCGCATCCTTATTAAAATCATTTGACTTCCACTCAAGCGAACGCAAAAGGATTAAACACAGACTGACGGACTTCCACATGATGTTTATTTCAATTACACTGAAACTAGATGAAGCACTCTCACGGATATATGGGTAGAGCAATGCTGACGCAGAGAGATTTTTTTGGCTTCCATTGATGACCAAATCAAAGCAATCCTTATAACCGACGCTGAAGACGTATTCGATCTAAGTCGGCAGGCCGGTACACAACCTCGCTCTCTTTCCTTTAAGCTTCTCTATCTCTTCTCTAATGGCTAAACTTCCTGCGCCTCCCCTTCGGCTTTGCAGTTCTCTCTCCAGACTCTCTATCTGCCTGTCGATACTTCTTATCTGCACCCACAATTCACTTTGTTAGAGATTTGACTGTGTGTTTGTGTTGTGTTTATATGAATATGAGAGAGAGAGAGAGAGACCTTGCGGCTGGGCCACCGGGACAATCCGTACTTCCTGCAGATACTTTTGAGAGAGGTCGAACACAATCTGAGCTCCTGGGAAGCGCGTTTTATAGGTAGGTGGAAGTAGTCCATTAAGTCTCTGAGCTTCATGTTTGTGGTCCGTTCCCTCTGTTTCCACCACAAACCCATCAAGAAATTCATTCACACGAATAACAACACAAAATCTAGTAAGGAATCTACGTTAGCAAAATCTAGCAAGGAATCTGATAACTACCTGCGCCGCTATTCCGGTCTTCCTTGGTCTGGTAACTCGAGATGTCACTCCATTAGTATTAGGATCTCCATCAGTCTCCTTTGTACTAGATTCCGATGAAAACCCCGATCGTGATTGCTTTCCACTATTCGGTGACGAAGCCCCTATCATCAAGCAAAAGCTTGCAGCCCAAATATTACATAACCCAAGAAAAAGAAGGATAAAATGGACTTTATAAGAAAAATCTGAAGTCTCCATGCATGCATGCATCACTTAGAATTTTATGCTAAGAGTAATAATTCAACCTTTGTTGAGCCCCTACCTAATTCCAGCTCTGGAGGCAGTGAAGATGCTCCAGGGGCATTTGTGCTCCCCACCACCATCCCAGGGGCACTGGTACTCCCTACCCCAAAACCGATACCCCCACATAGGGCATCGAAGAAGGATGAAACAGAATCTTGAACAACGATGCACCCATTGGCCTTCAGTAGCATAACGTACTGGGTTAGCAGGTTCTTCACCCAGTCAAAGTTCTGATCGCTAAGGCTGCACAAGATAAAATATCAAAACTGAATGAATTTTGCCTGATATAAACTTGATTCTGAATTAATCCTTCGTTTTACATCACGGCACCAGGATGCTAGGAAACGGGATTTAACTAAAGAATCCATCAACAATTTCAGTGAAAACCCTTACTCGATATAGAGTAGTTCCTTCACGGGTTGATTTCCCTCGCGAAAGCTCTCCAGGTGAAAAATTGCATGCTTGAAGGTACCCAGCGCCCCATGCACTGCAAACTTCACGCGCTGCATCCCTACAAATCAGAGTAAGAAAAACTCACGCCTCCTGTTTAGTTTTCATTAGGGAAAAGTTGAGAGGGGCGGGGAAGGAAGGAAACTCTTAACGCACCATTAAAGTGGACTATTTCTCTTAGGACATGGCACGGCTTACAATCTAACTGGCCTGGCTGGATGGATACAAAGGTCGGTTGCGCAGCTGCGAGGTTCGGCCTCGATGATGTTCCAGGCCTCCCGTCTTGGATGCCAAGAGTGCCCATCTCCCTGATCAAGGACCCAATAATGTCGAAGTTCCAAAAGTCCGGCGCGGGGATTTCGGCAGTGGTGCCAAGGCCAGTCTTAATAGGGGCTGGCGGTGGGGGTGGTAGTAAAAGTGGCGACGGCACGGAGAAGTCAAGGAACCGGCGAACATCGCCATCCGGGTCGTAGTGATCGAAGCCGTCCATACTTTGGGCTGCCGCCGGCCGCTAGAGATTTACTTGATTGTGATGCGCACGGCGGCGCCCGGTGATGGGATTTGGGGGGGAGACCCAAAGGAGAAGGGAATGGAAGCTAGGAGGGGCGGAGAGGGAGAGGGGGTCAGGGAGGGATTTAAATGAGGCGGGAAGGGGAGGCAGTTACCGAACGTTGGAAGGGCGGGTCGATTGGCTCGTGACCGTTGGCCTCGCCGGTTGGACGATTCAATATTCCAACGCAGCGCTGGCCGCACGCTTAGCGTTAAGATTCGTGAGGGCGCGAGTCGGGAACCGGGTTGGGCACGTGTCGAACGAATACATCATGGGGAGGTGGAAGCCTGCGGCGGGCGATGCTTCGGATGAGAGACGGACCGTGGCCGTTGCCGGATTTGGTTCAACTGGACCGGTGACACTTTGGAGATCCCGAGGCTCTGTTGGATCCAAGCTTTCATCGCTTTGTATTTCTTATTTTTTAATTATAGTTAAGGCTTCCTGACATGCTACAATTTTTTTTTTTTTTCAAACAATTATACAAAAGAAGCAAGGTAAATGTCATTATCTGCGACTATTACTACAGTTTTACTGCATAGTTGAGGGTAAGTCTCCTTGTCTTTGTTTATGAATGAAGGCAAAATAGCATATATACCATACTATTTAAGCTATGGCTGCATCTAGATTTGAATTTGTTAAAACTATTCTTTATCGCATATCTATTAATAAAATATAATAACAATAATGGCTGCACAAACATGCAACGTAAATATTATTATTGCATCTATAACTATATTACAAAAATATTTGTTTTCTTGGGGAGCCGATGGTAAGTCTCCTTGTCTTTGCCTATGAATGGAGGCAAAATAGCATATACCATGCTGTTGCTGGAATATGGACCCGGGGGCGACCAGTGGGCCAAGAAGGTGGGGCTTCGGTGAGAATTGGCGGGCTTCGGGTGGCGGCGGTCCGTCGACGGGCGGCGTCCTCCAGGGGACCTGCAAGAAACCGGTGGCCGGGGTTTCCGGCGCCGGCCCTTCGATGCTTAAGTCAGAGGGAGGAAATATGAGTAGAAGCAATAATATGTCCAGAGTTTCCGCCTCCTTCTTTTTTATGGTAAAGGGGTTCCTCTTTTATAGTGGGGTGCTGGGTTACCTGTGATGCGACGGGACCAGGCTGCCGTATGACTGAGCACGTCGCATTAATTAGCACACGATCATGTGAATTAATGTCTTGCCGTAGAGGACGAGGTCGAGGTCAGGGAGTTGTCGCGGCTGACTAAACGCGGCCGAGCTGACTTACCGTGGAGGATTGGAGATCCGCAGACAGCGGGAGCCATGCGCATTAATTGTTGAGTAAGCTAGAGGTCTGCAGAGACCATGTGCATTAATTGTTGCGTAAGTTGCTCAAGGCGTGGTTCCGAACTGGGCCGTAGGAGGATGTGACAGTAGTGGGCAGTTGGTGAGGTCTGACTTCTAGGGATCGGATGCCTTCCGAGATCGGGCGTTCCGAGGTTGAGGGTCCAGGGTTGGGCGCCTGGTAGGGGCGTCAGGTGGTTCGAGGTCGGGCGCTAGGCCGGTCGTCCGAGGTCGGACGTCCGAGCTCGAGCGACCAGGTCGGTCGCCCGAGGTCAGTCGTTTGGATTAGGGCGCTTCCGATCACGTGCTAGCGACGCACCCACGTACTTGAGGGGACTGGTATTTTCCCCAACACATGCCATTTAAGCTATAGCTGCATCTTGGTATGCTCATATGATAATCTCAAAACTATTTTTCATCGCATGTCTATCGTGCAATAAAATATAATAACAATAACAGCTGCACAAACATATGACATAAATATTATTATCCGCAACTATAACTGTAATACAAAAAATTTTGCTTTCTTGTGTTGCCGATGGTAAGTCTCTTTGTTCTTGTATATGAATAAAGGCAAAATAGCTTATACTATGCTATCTAAGCTATGGCTTCTAAATATATTACAAAAAATTTTGTTTTCTTGTGTAGCCGATGGTAAGTCTCCTTGTCCTTGTTTTATAAATGAAGGCAAAATAGCATATGCTATGCTATCTAAGCTATGGCTTCATCTTGGTTTGCTCATATGAATCTGCCAAAACTATTCTTTACCGCATGTATATTGGACAATAAAATACAATTCCAATATTGGCAGCACAAACATGCAATGTACAATCCACCATCCACTTCTAACTTAATACTACCTTTGCCACTTGTTCAACAATTTAGCATGCAACAAAAATTCCATGAGGGTGAAAAGCATTGTAATAACCCAGTTTTTTTTTAAGGGCTCGTAGGCCAGCCCAAAGTGGCTAGGCCCAGCCCGATCCCATGCGCCCAACCCAGCTTGTGGGCCTATGGGCCAGCTCGAAGAGGCCAGGCCCGATTAGCCCAAAATCGTGCATGTTGCATGCGATGGAGGAGAAGACTCCAATTGGGGTCTTCTTCCTCCCCCGACTCCGATGACTTCGGGAGTCTTAGAACAGCCAAAAATCTCGAGATTCAATCTATTTAAGGCTGCTTTCTCTCCCTTTGTGTTTCATCGATGACAGCCCGAGATATTACCGCCAATTTTCAAGTCCTTCTTCCGGATTTTCTCCTTCAATTCGTCGCGAGAAAGTGCCGTCGAAACATCGCTAAACTAAGGTGTGTCGCCTACCTTTCTCTCCTTCTTTACCTATGTTTATAGCTGTCCTTGCTTGGGTTTGAGCCGGCTAATCGCCGCGACATAATCCGAAATAGGGGTGCCCTATTTCGGCATCTCTTCCTCCTGTGCTCGCCGCCACTAGCCGCCAAAAAAAAAGTCAGCCATGCCGCCCTTGGGAACCCCTGAGATGATGTGGTGGAGGGTTAGGGAGATAGCCATGTTTCAGGCTGACTTGATTGGGTCTTCTTCTTCTTCCATTCTTCGCGCCGACTGACCACCATCGTTGATGAGGCTGCGGCTGAAGGACCGCCCTGGGCCACCTTTACCGAAGCAGGCCGCCTTGCTATCACCACAACTGAGAAGAAGAGAGGGAGAGAATGACTCTCCCCTATTTTGGAAAAGAAGAAGAGAGCCCTCTCTCTATTTTCTCTCTCCTCTCTCTCTCTCTTGATTTCTCTTTTTCTATTTTTTGCTCTTTGCATGGTTCTATGGACCGGCAGGAGGGTCCTAGAAGTCCTTATTCCATACTCGAATTGACCCTAGGGACCCTGAGATGATGTGGTGGTGGGTTAGGGAGATAGCCATGTTTCAGACCGAGTTGATTGGGTCTTTGATGATCTTCTTCTTCTTTCCTTCTTCATGTCGGCCGATCAACATCGCCGGCGAGGTTGCAGCCGAAGGACTATCCTGGGCTGCCGCCACCGGAGCAGCCCCTCTTGGCCACCACCACCTTAATCTAAGAAGAAGAGGGGGAGAAAACAACTCTCCCTTATTTTGGGGAAGATATTGGTCGTAAATTTTTTTTAGAAAATAAATTTCTTTACTTCGTCCAATGTGGTGGTTTTTTCTGACTGCCTTTAATCATTGAGTGGGAAAGGTTGGTACACTGACTACCTGAAAAGTTCACAACTTTGGATCTTGTAGACCAAAAAAGCTTGTGAGCCTTAATCATGCATGTTTAACTTGGGACATTGTACGGCTGGGGCCGGCCTTGGAGAGGAGGTGGAAGGCCGTAAGCGGAAGCAACCCCTCTGCACCTTTAGTTTGACGAAAGTGGAGGACTGAATTGCCAATTAAAAGCGTTCACTACCTCAGCCAAGTGGAGGGTCCAAAGACACTACCCTTTTCTTTCTCCTCCCCCTCCTCCTCCTCCTCCTCCTCCTTTTGTGTGTCTAAGTGCATAACCTTTCTTTCTTTATTCTTTTTCCTTTGAGTGCGGGCGTGGTGGGGAGGGGGAGGGGGAGGAGGGAGGGAGGATTGTGTGCTAGGTGCCGATATTTTGTAAAGCTAATTGGATCGGGTTTTCTGTAAGAAAAAATTAAAGATAATTAAGAGACTGATCAAATCACGCTCCAGTAAACATACTGTCTGTAATCAGTTCTTCTTGTTCATATTTCACACTGCAATTAGAAAGCCAATCAGTGGCTTTTTTTCTCTCTTGATATATAGTAATCAGGGACTTGACTTTGCTTTTGATAAATATGTTTGATACTCTCAAATAGTGCATAGTCTGGATCAAGTTTATCTACCTACCAGGAATAAACGTGGAAAGATTGAAGGGAAAAAGAGCATTTGCAATCCAATGCACAGCAGTTCACAAGTCCCTTTCACATTGTACGTTCATATGGTCTCCAATGCATTGTATAACCCCTCCCGTGAAGATGGTAATACACACCAGGTGATGTTGGCTAGCCTTAAAACACAACCCCAGGACTAATTCCGTAAACTCCAATGGAAGTGTTGCCGCCGAAGCTAGGCTGAGATCGGAGCACAGCTTGGATGACCCTAAAGTCAGTTGGAGGTAAGGTTAAGTAGGCTGACCGAGGTGCGGGGGGCGGTTCTTCTTCGTGCATGGCTTGCAAAAAGTTTGCTTGCTGGAGAGTTTTTGAAGGAAGACCCTCCAATGTCTAAGTCAGAATCGAGAGGCAACAGTGTCAAATGGAGAGAATTTCAACAGAGAGTAGATTCTACGAGTAATATTCTATACATACTTGAGGTCCTCTGTGTTGCATTTTTATATAGAGGAGCTCATTTTGTCGTTATTTGGCCTAACATGGCGTACAATGATGGTTAGATAATGACCGGTAATACGACAAAAGCGTGGGTGCAGTCCGCATAGGCGGCGAGTAGTGCCGATGGGGTGCATGCCGTAGTGCTTTTGTGACTACGAGCTACCATACCTATCGGTTGTTAGAACTGTCAGTCCTTGTCGACACGTGTTGATTACTTTCCTCGGCTAATGGCTCTTCGGTTTGAATCGAGGTCGCTCACTTCAGCTGGTTGGTTGTTCGGCTAAGCCCGGGGTCGTTCTTCTCAGTTTGCGTCTGAGGTCAAGAGGGTATGTCTGGTCTGAGATCGAGATGTCCAATATTTTTGCCAACAGAAAGCACCAAGAAAAATGAGAGATCGGACTAGAAAGATCTTTATTTATCAATCATTCATTCATTTATCCATCTACAGATAAATGAAGGGCCTCCATATGCTGTCAAAAAAGGGCTAAATTTTGTAAAATGAACTCACTCTTCCACTTAATTGCTCCCCTTCCGACCATCATAAAGAAAACTACAAAAAAAGGGACCAATCATGCACATAATTTTTTGGGATAAAATGTATTTTGTAATTAATGACTGACTAATGTAGTCATCATCTTGCCCACAACTAATTACATTGCTATAATAACATCTCTCTTGGCTCTTCCATTATACAAGTAGTCTTATTGCATATTTACACCGCAATACGATACACAGAAATGGCCCAAAAGCTCTCCTTCCTTGTCATTAAAAAAGGAAAAAGAATTGGAGCCATTTATCAAGTTAATTAAAAGAAGGAGAAGCGCTCAGCTCAAATGGAGACGCTGTTGGGCACTCCCCTGCACGTGATCCCAGGGGGCGAACTGGGCGCCAGCAACTCATACGGCAAAACCCCGGCGCCGCAGCGGTTCCTCCTCGCCGGGTCAGCGTTCCTCCTCGCGATCTCCTCCTCGGCGCGCCTCACCTCCGCGGCGAACGCGTGCCACGCGTCCACCATCTCGGCGTCCCCCGTCCACGTGTACGAATCCCGGCGCTCCCCGAGGTACTCCTCGTCCGCCGAGTGCGTCGAGAGCGTGTCGATCACCGTCATGAATGTCGTCGCCTGGGTCAAACTCGGCAGCGCGGAGAGGAAAAATCGGTGTGGATCTGCGAGGAAGTTGTCGTACTCGGGGTCGCCCTCGGCGGGGACGAGCCGGCGCATGAGAGGCGGCCGGTTCGGGATGTAGCCGCCGAGCGGATACTGGCCGAAGTTGAGCGCGGCGTGCTGAGCCGACGCGAGCCAGAGGAGGGTAGTGAGGAGGGAGGCAAGGTCGGCGGGGGAGCCGAGCCGGGGCCACCAGTCGGCGCCGCTCTTGTCGGCGTGGCCCACGCGGACGGCTTCGGCGTACCAGGCTTGGAGCTCGGTGTCGGCTTGGACGACGTGGGGGTTCGGGTAGTAGGCCTGGACGTAGGTCCGGACCCAGGTCTGGAGGGCGGACCAAATGAGGAGGCCATCGTTGGCGTAGGGGTAGTCCTCCACGAGAAGCTTTAGCCCATGGGGTTGGCTAGGGTCCTCTATGGCCATGCCTCTGTACATCAAAAATAAAGAAAAAATACATGCATTCGTTAGCCAATATGAACTTTGGAGAGTATCATGTTGTCAAATTATGAGAACATTTATAGTGAGCTAGTTTTTGTATCATACTTGTTATATATACTTCTTATATTTGAAGGTATCATCTATTCTCTTGTCAACGATTTCGTTGAATTGTTTGGAAATGCTATTAGTTGAGTAGTCGTAAAATTGAATAGTCAAGCTTTATTTTATTAGTGGCATATTTTTTTTGAATAACATTACATTTCTTGGTATTATTGCCATTATCATTTTACATTGTTAGAGTTTTTCCTTTTCTTTATTATAATATTTTCTCTTAACGCAAAAATTGTATAGATTTTAAATATTCAAACTTCTTAAAGCACATAATGAACCATTTGTACAAGTTTAGTGGACTTTATAATTTTATAAATATCTATATGAAATTTGCTTCTAATAATATGCTTTTCTTCTCGCTTGTGTATAATGATGAATGTCATGTTTGTCGAGGTCAAGCTGAAAAGAATTGATAGATACTTGCCTTCTGATGAGATCAGCAGGGAGGCCCTCTTGGTCGAAACGCCAATGGTTTTTATAGAACGAGGCACTCATTTCCATGCAGCACGATCCAGGGGTGAAGCCGGACTCGATGACTCCACCACCACTGATGAGGATTTGCCGAGCAAGAGCATTGATCTCTAGTGTGTAACGCATGTGAGGCTTGAGCAGCTTGAAGATGGGATGCATGGCACTTAGTTGTCGATGCGCTGCTATTATGAAGGGCTCCATGCATGCATGTGTCCTCAACCTAAAGCCAATTTCAACCAAAAACATTAACTCGTCGTCGCTCGAAGCAGGAGTAAATCTTGTAAACTAAATTGGCCTATGCCATCACTAGCTCTTATCGTTCGCTTGCAATGAATTAGATTAACTTACCAATGGTTGACAAGTTGGTGGACCCCAGCATCATTGGAGCAGACGTGGGCCTTGGCGAGTTGCCAGAGCCAGTTGCTGGTGGCCTCAGTGGGTGGTGTGAAGACACGTTTCGCCCTTGAACAACCAGGGGTTGCTGGTGGGAGACTGAGCTCAATGGCTATTGGCTTTAAAGTCCCAAGTGGACTGAGGAAAAAAAGAGTTCTTGTACCATAGGCTTTCCTTCCATCCTGCGCATTGATCCGGTCAAGAAATGGGAGGTAAACATCATGGAAATCCAAGATGAAGAGCTTGTTCTCCTCCAATGCCTGTCATGTAGAGTTTTGAACAAAATATGAGCAAAATATGGAACTAGATGGAATGCCTGTCATTTATTAATTTGATAGTTTTGTTCTGATAAGTAGCCTTGGACTCCAAATTAACAACAGAAGAGCACCACATCTTAAGATGAATGCGACTCTGGATTTCAGCAAAGCATTTACAGATTTGTATTTCCTTCTTGAAAGAATTACCTGTTGGACTGACATGCCATTGAGATGGCCAATAATGTGTTCCTCTTTGATGGCAGATTCAGGAGGACCATACATGGCCGGATCGAGCTTGCTAACAGGAGGGAATACCTAAGAAGACAGCATACACCGTTAATATTTGCAAACTTCTCCTTGTGAAGAAAGCTCTTTGCATCAAGAACAAGATGGTAACTTGTCCCCAGTTTACTGAAATGGAGAAATTATCCTTGGGAAATGGATCAATTACCTGAAGCCGCTCTACGTTGACGGGGTTGATGCCAGCGAGTGCTTGCCGAGCGAACTCGTCGTCGCGCAGCCACGCAAACTTGTCCTCTGCAAGTTGTCAGAGGAAACCAACGGTCAAAAGATGCACACGGCCGAAAGATATCATGATGGCAGAATGGTTGACGATGATAATGATAAGTGGATACGACAGAAATCTAAAAGCAACATAGCGTGGTACGAGCTGATTGGCTGCTGTGACCTTGTGACATAATTGAAAGGAAAATGATATTTTTCGCTTCTGGAGTCAAAGTTCTACTCTGATATTTAGTTTTTCGAGAGGGCAAAATAAAAATTTCATCCCTTGGACAAGCTTTAATTAGCACAGTCATCAAAAACATGCCATATCTTCTATTTGTGTAACCAGACACTCGCATGGAGGTTGCTTGATTTATCTCATCACTGTTTTAACTAAAAGTTGTCTTAATTATTAGGCTTCTATATAAGGTGGCTTGTGGAATGGAACTCTACATAACTTGTACCAGCTGACGGCATCGAGTTACATCGATGAACAGGGGACCAAGATCGATCTATGAGGTGCATAGAAGTGCCACGTTAGGTATGGCGATCAGCATCTATGACTTGCAGTATGTGGTTCCACACACTCAGCTTTTTGCTCCAGGATTGATGGAAATGTTGCCGTAGACTATATGGCACAGACGTGGTGCATTTAATTGAAAGCAATGGATTTCTTCCATCAATGTGGGGACATGCTCGAGCTATCTTGACTAATTTTTGTTAAACAACTTGCATGATCGAAGAGAAGATATCTATTGGCTTACTTGATATGATGGCTGGGGTGTCAAATCGGAGTAGGGCCTCGCTCGACTCTTCAATCTTGCTCACAAATGGAATCTTATGGAAAAGTTGGTCCTGTAAGGTCTTCTTCAAGCGAAGGCCCTCTTTGAAGAGGTTGTCGATGTCGTGGAAGGCCTTGAAGTCATGGCTCTCCGGAGAAATGGACGCGACCAAGGATGGCACGAGGTTGTGGAGCAATGCTTTCAGCGCACCTTCGGACAACATCTCTTGCTTCCCCTCCTCAAATGCTTCATCACGAGGCACATATATTGGCGTTGGATACTCCACTCTGCTCTCGGCGTGCATATCTGCAGCAGCACAAATCATCGATCGATGAGTCAGAATGTCATATCCTTCTTGTTGATTCAAGATGTTAAGAAGTTTTGGTTCACAGAATTCTTTGTTTTCTGAAAAGGGATTGGGCTCCTGTGCATGCACTGTGATGAAAAGACAAACAAAAAAAAATGGCTTTGTGGAAGAATAGCATACATGTTTTTGGGTCATTATTGTTGTTTATTTGGTCAGTTGGGGTTGGTCGGGATTAAAGAAAGATTAGACCCTTTATCACTAAGACCAGAATTGAGACCCATTCTTCCTATCATACTTTTCTTAGTCCATGTAGACAAGTCAAACAAGCTAGCAGGCAAAAAAAATTCAGAAAAAATGGTGAAGACATACACCTCTGCCCGACGCCGAGGGATCGAAAGAAGGTGAGGTATGGGGTGACAGTATATTGTTTCAATTTGGGAACAGAGGACATTTTTAATATAAACATTACCTCTCAACCTATATGATTACTAATTGTCTCACTGTTTGCAAATTATCGCATTCAGATTAGTTTTGTGCTAGAAAGAGATTCAGTGTTTGAATGCGAACTGCGATGCTCTCTCCGTATTCTTAGAAAGAAATTCTTCAATTTGATATAAATTTATGGAGGTGGATGTGTTAAATCATCTACCAAATTTTGGTCTGTAAAGCAAATCAGCCTCATACTTTGCCGTTTGGTGCACAACAAAGTTTGGCCTAAGGTCAATTTCAAAAAGCAAAACCAACTGGTTCACGTAACATTAAACCTATATAAATTTATAAAGTATCTCTAGATTTCTACATATTTATAGTCAGTTATGTCTCCAGGAGTTGCCACTCATAGCTTTGTCTTAAGACTTTCTTATCACTAAACTATTTTAAGTAGAAATGTGCCATTACCTGTATTGGTTGGAGGCCTCCCTGTTCTACATCTCCTTGGATATGGCATTTCTTCTCCTCCGAGGACCGGCCTCGCATACTCGAATCCCTTATCAGGGTTGCCCAAGTCATTATACGTATCGTAGTCGTAAATTTTGTCGGTGAGCTTCCTCTCGCCGGTCCCGTCGCCCCTTAGCTCCTTCAATTCACTTTCCCTGAATTCCCTCAGGCCAGGAGGTGTCTCTGATGGCAGATATGGCTGTTCCAACCAAACCATGAAGACAGAATGGCTCATTAATTAAGGCAACTGGTATGGCTTACAAGTTCTACCATATCATTACTGAAACTCAGATTAACATATCATTACCGTTAGTTGTTATTGTTAATCATCAAATTGCGTACAGAAATTCTAGCAGAAATACTAATGATATTTAATTACTATCATAATTAGTGCTAGTTATTGTTATAATCATTCTTGAAATTTTGTACTGCAAGGGAGGATGGGAGACCTTGTTGCTGAAGAAGACCCTCTTGGTGGGGTGAATTTTGGTGGGTTGGATCCATGAGTAGGAAGAGAAGTGGACAGGGTCGCAGGCGAAGCCCTCGACGACTATGCTTTCCAAGAAGAACTCCTGCTGGTGCCTATTCAGCACCGTGATGGCTCCCGGCGTGCCGAAGCTGGAGTCCACCATGAATTCAGCTGTGTACACCACCCTCTCCCCCTTCACCTTCTTCTTCTCAAACCAGTCCCTGAGCACTGCCTTCTTGCTTTTCTTAGGCCTTTGTGTCCCTTCGATATGGAAGAAGAAATTGTTGATCAGAGAAAGAGTTACAAAGTCGATCAAAATATGAATGAAATGGTTCAGAAGAAAAACTATATACCAATTTAATACTGTTTAGAGATATGTAGTTTTAGTTGGAACTAATAGGGAAGTATGGTTAACAAATACTTTGAAGTATTGCAACTAATCGTTTCCACAAAAAAAGCTCCAATTTCATAGGAAAACTTGAAGAAAAACATGTTTCTTTGAGCAAAGAAAGAAAGAAAATAATTGAATCGATAAACACATAAGTTTCAGATAATCAAACCAGAAACATCAAAAGGCTGCAATAAATCTTGATAAATTATAAAAGACATGGACTTACTTGGATCGATCTCAGTGCTGACGAGCTCCAAAACGACGTTCCTGCCAATCTTATCCGAGAAGGCATCGAGCTGGCTTGCGATTTTCTCTTTGAAATCCTCCTCTTTCTTCCTCCTCACCGTCAACGCTGCTCGAACCTTAAACGTCACTGCCTTCTCTCCCACCACCTTCACCACTCTCTCTGTGACCGCCGCCGCCACCGGAGCTCTCACGACTCTCTTCACCCCATCAAGACGCCTTTGTCTCAACGGAGACGGAGCAGAGGGGAAGAAGAGCTTGCTCTGCTCCCCTCGAAGCGTTCGAGCGTAAGGAAGGAGAGGCGATTTTTGGATCAAAGAATTGCCCAATCTTTCGATGGAAGACCCCATTAGCTGTTTCTTTTTCTTCCCCAAATCTCGCGTTTGTGGATGTTTGGGCAAGCCAAGAGCTGCGTCTTCCACCTCCTTTCTCCGTCGCCGAGGCTCTTGCTCTAATATTTTGATGGGAAAAAGGGAAGAACGGGGTGCCCTTTATATAGCGCGTCCAGGGGGCGGTAATTGGATCTCGCTGTCCACGTTTATCTGACTCGATAAAATTAAGTAGAAGTGTGAGGCTTCGCGGCACCGGGGGCTTTTCAGTTTTCGCCCCTCGGTCTTGGACGGTGGTACCCCCAAGCATTTCAATGACACTTCGGTCCCGGAGAGCTAAAAAGGCTCGAAGCCATCAGCATCTATGGTGATGAAGCATCACATGGTCACCGCCATCATAAAGTGGAGGGCTGTGATTGGTGGACCATAGCTCTATCTACATGATTGGGGGACAATTCATGTGGCGATGTTCCACATGTAGCATGGTACAAGTGTACCTTGCAACCATGGCTAGGACAAAGCTTCTCATTTGGAGAACTGTCATCCAGATACATGCACACATAATGAGACAAAGGTCTTCTGGTCTTGAGAGCTCTCTCTCTCTCTCTCTTCTCTAGCTATCCAGGGGTGAAAGGAGGTTGTAGATAACAGGCCATGCAATCAGAATAGATCTCCTTTGAGCCTAGGTTTTTAGGATGAACATCAATACTCTTTTTTTTTTTTTCTTTTTTTCGTAGCATGAATACTACCCTCAGCATTAATAGAAAGAAGGCTACATAAAGGTGAGGGGATAGAGTCGGGCTCAGTCTAAAGAACCTCTTCTGAATGGCGAGCAGCAAAGGAGGCGACCTAGTCTGCAGCTCTGTTCGTCTTCCGAAACATAGGAACAACCTGAATCGAATGACAACCCGCCACTAACCTCTGGATGTCTCTGAGAATAGGGTGGTCATCTTCCTGGCGTCCGACATCCCGAATCCACTCTTTAGTCACAAGCCAAGCTCAATACGATACAAAGATAAACATAGTAATCATCATTCACAAAAAGTGATGGTATGATAAGTGCAATATGCCACCGAGTACCATCAAATCCTTATGATTAATAGCATGTGGATAATTGTATCCACAAATATTTCTGCATATGACCATGTGTATGGACAATCAAAGGTTTGCGTTTGCTAATAAAATTTTGAATCTTCCACAGTGTATAAGTTTGAGATTCCGTGGTTGTCATGATGATTCCTAGTTGGTGAGATTGCTTCTTGCCGGTAAGAACAAGTTTTGAGTAGCTTTCATGGCACCTAAAGGTTTTTAAGTTTGCTCATATGGTTGTAAATTGTGTGAAAGGATGCGCTAGAATGCAAACATAGGCATATGGCGTTTATACCACTCCTCAACCATCTATCTAGAGCAGGAGCAAATGCCATATAGATTAAATTGATTGAATTAAAGTAGGTGAGAAAAACATTGCTCTTGCTAAGATTAGATAGAGTTCGATTGTGAAATCATGCATGGTTGAAAGCCCAAATCGAATTGATAGAATTTGGCCATGAAGTGAAAAATTAGGCCAAATGGTTAGTTCGAGTCAGTTTGACAGAAGTTTGAAGTGAATATATTAGTCTTAAAATTCCGAGAACAGAAGACGTACTATATGGTAGGCTGAATCAGGAGAGACAACTAACACGAGCTATGCCGAGATAAAGACCGATGAGGCTTTACTATCGATCTGGTAGATATAAAATGATCGTGCTTGCATGTACTAGAAAGACGGTTGACAACAATTATCAGAATCATCAGGAATAGAGAGCAGATATAAGAAACAACTGTTAGAGCAGACAGTTATTATATTTGTGCATAGTTATTATATATTAGTATAAATAAGTGGAATTGTACTTTGTATTAAATCTTTGATAATCAATTCAATTAGTTTATCTTTAACTTTATTTTAGACATGTATCCTCAGAGTAGGCGTAACTTAGTTTTCTACCTTAGCCCAACGCTGCTTCTTTACAATAGTCCAATGCTATATTATTATCGTAACCCAACGCTGTACTCTTACCGTAATCCAGCGCTATACCTTTTCCACTGTAGCCCAGTGCTATATCCTTTTCATCATAGCTCAGTACCATGCCTTCATCCATTTTCATCTCTCTCGAGTAGTGGTGCGATAATGGTGAAAACATTTTTGAAGGTCAAAGTACTTGGATCCATATTACTCTCTATTCTCAATTCAACCTACATTTTTACAGCTAGCTCTTTATTGGTGACCTACCATGCAAGCATCTAAGACTTCTTCGGTCAAACTTAACAAGTTGCTCTTTACTAACCAATTGAGCTCCCCAGAGATGCCGACACATGGCAACAATGATAATTGAGGCCTAGCTTTAATATGTTGCTTTAGGTACCATAAATAATGGAGAGAAAAAGCTATCCATCTGAAAAGAAATATAGAAGTCAAAGGATAAGAGATGACAATTTGGAAGTCAATCACAATTATTTGCAGCTATTCTCATTTTATTAATAGCATTACTTTGAATTAGACTGCTCAACTGCAACAAAATGGAGTTTCAAGCTAAGATGATGAAAGTAACATGTGTGAATACATGTCGCTTTTTCTTCTTTTTTTTTCCCTCCTAATTCAAGCTAAATGTTCTGGATTGATGGATTCTAAGCTCTAGTCAATCATCTAGAATGGATGCAATATGTAAGGGGAGGTGGGAAGGGAAGGAACTTGCAAGAGTACTAATGATGACTAAAAGTAGGCCTTATAATGAATAGATTTTTTTTATACCAAAAGAAAAATAAGGGTTGATGTTACCAAAATCAACCAGCATTTTTATGGAAGGCAATTAGCTGATACACCGATTAGCTTTTTGGAATGGTCTATATGAGAATAGTTTTTGAGGATTTCTCTTTTCCACTTAGGATTAAATTATTAGTACCCACTGACCAGCTTCTAAAATGTGTTTATATAGGAATAACTTGTGAGGATTAATTCTCTTTTGCACTTTAAGGCTGCATAGTTATAACCCACTTAGGTAGAATAAATTGAAGGAAAAACTCTTTACTTACAAATTTTATTTGCTAACACTATTTCACAGACTTCCTTCAACTATCTGCCTTGTTTTGCTCTAATGCTCGAGCTGCTGCCGGGTTCGATTTTAATGGCAATCAAAAATGCACTACCATGTCGGCGCATGAAATCGTACATATAAGCAGCCTTGCATATATATATAGCATCCCTCTAAATTGAAAGGATGTGACCATTGAAACAAACCCTAGTTCAACAACAAAAAGGTTTAACCACAATACCGATCACACATTAGGTTTTCTGATAGCTCAAAATAGAACTAATGTTGTTACATATGAGATCATCAGCTAACCGCATTAATGTCAAAAGATGTGTTTAATATAATTATCTCATTGATTGCACAAAAATAGTCAGGTTGACATGTTCGGATAACATTACACAAATTAACAATACTTAACCAAATACGGGTGATCGGGGCATTAATACATGCCTAACCATTGACTAGGATTTAAGACTACTCGATGATCATTAGATTTGAGAAGTGCTACCTTTTCATAGAGGGCCTCAGCCTTTTGTTGCAACTTGTGCATAAGGTCAAAACCTATGCCTGTAACTTATTTTATACACAGTAAGCCAAAATAAATGGTGTAAATATTTCTAGGCAAATTGTCCCTAAGCGATCTCACCTTATCTCTAAATGATCTCTTGGCAGTACCTGTATACAAATAATATGTAGAGTTATCGATCTATTATATATCGTCTGTAGGACTGTTGCCACGTAAGCCTACTTTTCTCTCAACATCATCACTTTGATTACCTTCCAAAAATAATAAGAATGCTTTTCAATAGATTTAAGATCAAAATAGACAGTTCTGATTGAACGGGATTTGGACACCGTATGATTGGATAGATCCGGTTATAGATTTCTATGGAATCTGTGAGAAGGGCATATATGTCATTCCATTTATGCGTCAGTCGTCACTGAAGACGTTGAAAAGGGCATATGTGTAATTCCATTGTGACTTAGAGTTCTGTTTAACGTGCGGCTCTTTTCGACGCCCAGCTCTCGTTTAATATTCGCATTTGGACGAAGAGATACGCGTTGACCCAACAACACGAAGTCAAACTACAACGAAAGACGGCGGTGGTCAAACCGCGTGCCGGGCCCACCACATATTGGAACACAATGCACAGCTGAGCAGCCACCTGCCCCTAGCTGGCCACAACATAAGTTCATTTGCTACCTTCGAGGAAACATCTAATCAACCTTCCCCCCCAATCTCCAGCCATTTGATGATGATCGGATGGATGTAAGAGCTTTAGTTCATTGGATGGGGGTCATCTTTGATTTTGGAGAACTTGTAGACTAAATCACATCTTTGATTTTAGCTTCAGTTCATTGTTGCATGTTCCAAATGATTAGATTCAGCTTCATTTTTTTTGGGTTTCATGAATTCAACAGGCACCAAGAGTAAACCTAGGCCGAAAATTTTTAGAAGTTACAATGTGACAAGCTACCCTCCATGGAAGTAAGTACTTGTGTGACACATTCGGATGTTAGTTGGGTACCAATTGGTTGTCTCTCTCTTAAATTACGCCGATCACATGTGATGTTGAAAGTGGCTCCATCATATATGGTGAAGCAAATTTTTCTCTAGTTATATGGTGAACTTCGATGGAAAAAAATATTAATTCATGCGAGTGGCAACACCATATTACTGCTACTTAGATCATATGTAACTTTTTTTTTTTGCATGGAAATGGTTGGCTCTTATGGTTTCTAGTTTTTCTACTATAACAACTTAAGGCCTCATCTAAAATGGCTAGTCGGAAGGTATCATAGAGGTTCTTTAATACTGTATAAGTATCCAAGATCTATCCAGCAAATAATCGATGCCCGCACGGTCCTCACATGCTTCCTCCGTTCAAGTCCTGACGTTCTCATCAGGCTAAGGGTTCAAATTCATTCAAAACTAATCATAAACACCATAATCAGCTTGTGGTCAGCCTCAATAGATCCGTGCTGCAGTGTCTCATAGTATACATAGGTTATGGACTGGATCCGCTCTGATACCATTTGTAACAACTCAAAATCTCACCCAAAATGGCTAACTGGAAGGTATTATTTGGATTTCTTGATCTTGTATAAGTACCCAAGATCTATCCAACGAATAACCGATGTGGGACTAAACACACACTTGCATGGGTCCTCACACCCACTATAATTAACCGAGTGTCAAATAATTGGACTCATTCTTTCTACCATCTTATGTTGTCCATGACTTGCACCATAGGAAAAGTAAAGAAAAAAATTAACATTACCTAATCAGATCAGCGTTAAGTAGATGGGCCCCTTTTAATATGACTTAAACCGTGCTGAGGTTACGTATCTGACCTTCTCCATGGAAAAAAAAAAGGGAAAAAAGAACAAGAAAAAATCAAAGGCACGCAAAGAAGAAAACGGCAATGAAGCTACCCGTTTTGAGACTAGAACCCGGTATTAGCGGTTTGGTGCATCACCGGCCTCCCTTTCAAAGACAAAAGAAGACTAACTACAATAACAAGTCATCGCCGACGGAGAAAAGAAAAATGATCGCCTTGACATGGAAGAGGACTTGCAACTAGCCAAATAAACCAGGGACTTTGGAGATGATTTTCTTTTTCAAATTACTTCTTTACTTCTCCTTACTTAAGGTGAGCTAATTCTTTATTACGACTTAAAATATAAACTGACCATGGAAAGACTGTAGCTGAGTCATACTATTGGATTGGTTGAGCTTTACCCCTTGGAGACTTTGACAAGTGGAAAGAGGTCTTAGACAATGGATTCCGTAGCAAGATTTATCTCATGGCCCTCACGCAAGAAGGATTCAAACCTATGACTTTGATCCAACTATGAAAAGAATTCAGCCATAGGCAAGTTAGAATAGTCTTCGATAAGATACCTACATTCTAATTGCAACTTCGACGAATGCATGACACGTGCATTGAATATTCTACAAAGATTTTTTTTATTTTTTGGCCAAAAGTAGTCATCGGTGTTTGCCTAGATTAGAAAACAATTTTTATTAGTTGTTTAAATTCTAGAATTAGTTGGAGGTCTATGAGAGAGATGGATATGTGGGGGTTGTAAAGTGGTGAAACAGAGAAGAAGGCATTGGGAGCAGAAAATAATGAAGACTATTTTAGGCCCATATTTAATATTAATTTCTTGTTATTTCTACCATTGCAATTATTTTACAGTAACAATTGATGTCTAGTTCCCATCCCTTAGTTGTAGAGCATTAATTCCCATTTCTTGGGTTTAAAATAGGAGCATGAATCTTCAATGCCTTGAGATGTTCTTTCCAATTGGAAACTTTCATAGTTTGTTGCTAGTAAGGCAGGCCATGATCAGTGTAGAAGTTTATGGGTTTTTTCTATGCCCTTAATGTAGGATTTATCATATGTAGTGTGATCTAGAAGATGATTAAGGCATTTTTGTCCCTCCTCTGTGCTTGAAGATGAGCACAATGTGTCTATGACCTCTTCATTAAGAAATTCATGATTGATGTCATTCTTAGGGCAGCAGCAATCATCATTACAGTCATAAATAATCAACATAGCAACATCGGTTATTATAATCACCCACATAGCCATAAGTCTACAATGCAATAGTGTGGGAATACATAGTGGTCAGTGCCATCAACAATATGAACTACATGGATACAATATAATTGGGGAACATCAATAAAAAATTCTAAGATAAATTTAAGTAGGCTAGACCTCTAAAATAAGGGATAGATCCTCATCCTAAGCTACATGACTAAAAGTGTCTTATTTTATGACCATATATGATGGCAATATTGCTGTTGGAAGTGCGATAGAGGGGGAACGAAAAGTTCACTATAGTGATAATATTTGTTGGATTGTAATTGCTACTAGTTCCTTTCATGGATAACTTTTTCTTATCCAAATAATTTTTCTTTAGATAATGAATTCCATAGATTGTATGTTATATATCCAAGTGAATAGTAAATCTCAGTCGATGGGCTATTATTGATTATTTGCAGTAGTTGTTTGGTGTTTGCTTAATTTTGTACACACAAATCAGATGGAAGATTAGGCACGCATCTCAAGATCGTTGCTGTTTTATTAGGAGAATTTTTGCACATTCATGGTCATTAGAAACTTGGAAATGCATTGACTAGCACATTTTAAATTGCTATATCATCGATGAATTTATTCACTTTCTAAGTTCTAGGAGACCTAAAACTGTGTGCCTACATGCTTCATTTAAACTTAAATTGAGGACCTAGTTAAAGATAAAAGGAGGAGTTTGCTGTCTTTTCCTCTTAAAATGAAAGCTCCTGGAGGAAGCCATCAATCCTCTTTTGACCTTGAAAGAAGAAGATAAAAGGGCAGTAGGCACCCATCCATGGGGTTGTTGTGAATTTAGGATTTTGTGAGATCCATTCAGAAAGGAGGATTGGAAAATTTATTGTGGATAGGGATGTCTATCATGTATAGATAGGATTAAGGCTGCAAATGAGTCGGATTGACCCATGACCCGGCCCGTGGGGCCGGGTCGGGTTCTAAAATTAGACATATTCTAATTTTCGGATTGGGTCTGGATTTACTGAATTCCGATCCGACTCGACTCGAATCTATAAAATTATTTGGGTCTGTGGGAGTGCAAACAAATTCTAAAGTTATGGATGGGTTGACTTGAACCAAACTGACCCGGACTCAAACCGGACCCGAATTTTTTAGATTGGATCCAGATTATACATGAACCTGACTTGATTCGAATGATCCATTGGGTTAAAAATTATAGCGGTGGATCCGATCCGATTTTTTGTTGGATTGGGTTTGAGTTCAAAATTATGACTCGAACAAGGAACCGGGTTGGGTCGGGGTCAATCTTGATCCGACCCAACCCATTTGCATCCCTAGATAGGACAAGAAGAAGCATATTAACCTTTCAATCTATAACTATCCTTTGCCATGCATTGTTATTATAATATTATAATAACTTTTTTATAGAAAGCATAATAGTATAATGTCCGCTAGCAATTTTTTTTGAGAAAAATGGATATAGCAATTATATAGAATGTTTGTTCCGTTCTATATCAAAATCATTTATCATAACCACCTAGTGAAAGTGTGAAACTAATAACTGATTTTAATGTACAGACTTTTTACCTAATTAAAATAATATTATAGTAATTTTTGGGTGAAATAGTAATAAATATTTTTATTATCTAGAAAATAGTTTTGTTTGATACATAATTATTTGGATAAATCACTACTATTATTTGTATCCATATTCATTTAAAATAAATATAAATATAAATTTTTGTATCCGACTAACATCCGTATCCACATCTATATATGTCAAGCAAACAAATATGAATATCGATATGCTATTATCTGATCTATATTCGATCTGATTTCAGCTCTAGATTTAGGTTTTGATTTAGGTGGTGTAGTTTTCGGCCGAGGCAGACAAGACTACTCTCAAAATGTATATCTAAATTGGTACAATCAAAGAGAGATATTAGAGCAATTAGGGTGCATTTATTTCAAAGCAAATTACGGGGGCTCAAACGAAGTCTCATCAAGATGTGTGCAATTTTTGGCATTTATTTTGATTCAAGGGAATCCATATAGCTCCTTGTTGAGCTTGACTTTGACTTGTGGGGCTCTCGTGCCCCCAAGTCAAGTTTTGAGCAGGTGAACAAGATATTTATTCTTCCAAGAGACCCTTTTGTGGTGGTAATGTGGAGGCTGTGTCACATCTATTTATGAGATAACTTTTTTTTGTTGGAAGCAAACTTATAAAATCTTGCATCGGTATTGGAGGATGGCCAGCCAGCATACGTGTTCTGCAGGTAGTTTGGAGAAAAAATAAATTCCAACCTTGTGTTAGAAAAGTTTGGGATCAGCTCCTGATGACTATATTAAATTGCAGGATCTTTCTTCTTCAATAATGTTCTATTTTTTCTATGCTACAAAAATTCCTTCATGCATTAAGACTACAGGAACACCTAGGGTCGGAAAAATAGTTGACCGAAGGACATCGCAAACTTTGGAGGGGTCAATCTTGACTGGCTTATTTGGTACACACAAAAAAAAATCACTAAAATATTTTATTTTAACAAGTAATATCTAAAAATATGTTGCTGGAAAAAAATAGTTTTGGAATGTTTGATTGGTCATACAAAAGTGGTACATTACAGAGTGTCATATGTTTGAATGTGATTCTATTTTTTTTGAGAAAATTATATTAAATACTTATTATACTCTTAATAAAGAAAAAGACTTTATCCATAAATTTTGATGGCTTAAGAGTACTTTTTTATATAAAAAAAAATTCTAACTCCTAACCGGTAGAAAAGTAGCTTTTTCATATCTCTCATAAATATTTTATTTTCATAAAATATGGATATTTTATTTCTATACGAATGTTATTTTTCAATCTCTCTTTTTTGAAAATTTCAACTAAATAAGAGACAATTCTTTGTTTTCCCACTGACCCCATTTTTCTCTTTTTTTTTTCCATGCTGAATTCTTTTATCCTCTTATATTCTTGTACGTTCTCATTTGATTAGATAAATTGGAAGAAGTATCTTAGTTCCCCCATGTCACCTCAAAAAATAAAAAATAAGATATTTATTGGTGCCTTAATTGCATCCTAATCTCTGCTTAAGAGGCGATAATGCCATGGAAGCAGTATTTAGGTGATAGTCATTAATAACAGATTTAATGCTTAAATATGCAATTTGTTTTGAGGGACTTCTTTTAAAATAAAAAACAGAATTTTTTTACTGTACAAAAAATGTTATTGGCCGCCTAAGTGGCCCAAAACATTCGATCCATCTTTTCATTAAATAGATAATTAGATAATAACTTACCATCCTCTAGGTATTATAGTGTTTTTTTTTTTTGAAAAATGTTGCTTGCACCCATTTATGGGACAAACAGGTGGAACAGCTATATGAAAATATAATTTATTATGCCAGATGAATACAGCCATGTTGAATAAGTTGGTATGTGTTATTAGAATTTTAAATAAAAAACAGAACCTTTCTCTCCTTCTTAGTACCTTCCCTATCCCTCTTTCCAAGCTCCTATTTAACCTTCCATAGAAAAGTCCTCTCGCTAAAGCAATGGAGAAAGCGAGCTTCTCTCCAAATTTATTAAAGCAAGAAAAAGTTACAAAAATTTACAAGGATTTACAATGATAGTAATTGAAAGAAAGAGAAAATAAGAAGAATTAATGTACAATTTCTCAAGCTTTAAGTGGATAAAGTACACCAGAGAGGAAACAAAAATAAACAAATTTTCTTATGGTTCTGGTTGCTCCTTGTCGAAATATTTTTTACATTTCTTACCTTGGAGGAGATTTTTTTTTCCTCTTTTGGGTGTATCGTTTCATTCGTGATGAAATGGTTAGTGGTCACCCCACCATTTTTCTTTTGAAAAAAAAAACTATAGGAGAATAGCAACATTTTTTCTTCAAATCAGTTAAAATGTAAATATGTAATGATTATTAATTTGCAAGGGCAAGCATGATCACTAGGTTTATAAAAGTTGTGACATTTAATTTCTTTTCTTCTTCTTCTTTTTCTTCTCATTTTCCTTCTCCTCCTTCTTCTTCTAGATCTTGGCTATAAACATTGCAATATAGTCATACATAGATATGATTGATCATTTTTTTTTTTTTTTTTGGGGGGGGGGGGGGGGGGGTAAGAAGAACTAATCAACCATTGAATAACCTATTCATCAACTTGATGCTTCATTCCATATAATCCTAAAACATAGGCATGAACAAATTATGAACCATCCGGCTAGATTCAAATCCAGTCATGTATTTAACCAAGGCTAGAAATACTAGAATCAAGGCCGACAACTAAATCCAGTTTGTTAATTCAATAATCAGTTGACATGGCCTTGAGCTTGATATAATCTGTCTCGTTCTCACAACTTGATGCTTTGGACGTAGACAAACCAACACCTAATCTATCCTTCCCGGTCTTCACGCGTTAAATTTATTTCCTCTCACGGAGGTTAAAAAACTCAGTGAGAAATAAGGTTGCTCTCACTCACGGGTCCCACAAAGTTTTACACTTTCTATGAGTTATTTTGCATCAAAAGAAAATAGTCAAACTCAGACAGATCCTGTGATCTAAAAGAACTTCCTTGGTGCCAATTCTAGTTCAAATTATTGATCATATACAAGCTCTTTTGAGGATAAGATTTTCAAATTTATCGGCGAATATTATTCTCATAGAAGTGTCAAAAATGGCCACGGTCAGACCAAAAAAACCTCCTACCAAACCAAAACATAGGTCCAAAAAAACGCAATCGATCTAGAGATAACAATTGTAAGCTAAATTAGGACTTTCTCTTTCTCAAATGAAACTAATGAGGACTGAACAAAATAAAATTCCCCTTGGCCAGTCGGACTTAAATCTCATGCTTGAAATCGTCGCGCATTGGCCTTTCAATGATCAAACTCATGCAAGCGAATTTGCGACCACAAGTGCCAAAAAGATGTGTGGGAGAACAAAGCCTTCTTTGTGACCCATGCTATTCTCACTATTGACCATGCTTCCCTGTAATGGAATGTTGAAGCTGGCTAAACACCTAAATCCAAACCTACTTCGTCATCTACTATTCATAAAGGAAAACTTGGAGAATGGGAAACCTTACAGGATTGCTACTACTGCAAGACATTGACCATGTCCTCTAAGAAGTCATCGCTGACGCAGGCCTTGTGTTGCACAAGGTAAGGTCTTGTGTGGACTGGTCGGCAGGTATAAGAAGTAATGGATATACATGACAGATGCTTTAAAACTATGTTTCTTATAGAAATCAATTCAAGGATTTTGTTGGACAAGTCAGAATCTGAGCTCACTTACCTAGAAGTTGGATTGGAAATGTTCAAGTAGTTTCCTCTGTGGAAGCCACTTAATTAATAGGAAGGTAAAGGATTCAGTCATCTATACTGGAAGGAGGTTATATAATTAACCTTGAAATCGATGCATGGTGAACTAGTATCTAAGCTAAGGTTTTGCAATACCTCACACCTATGGATGGAAAGGTAGGTATTATTTTTATGATATCATGAACTAATATCGGCGTCGATCATCAAATTTAAAAAGGATATATTAATAGTTTGCAGCGTGATAATAGTTTTGCAATGTTTCTTACGTCCAAACAAGTGAAGCTTACCGAGATAGCACATAACACTGCTAGATATGGTTGCATCTTAAACCTCAGCCTGAAGATAAGTTGCCACATACCTATTTTCTATGCTAAGAAACCTCTCTAAAAGCCAGTCTACCCTTATTCAATCCAAATGGAAATGCAATCAACAGTTGCAGCAAAAATTGCATCATATAAATGACTGACTTTTGCGTAGGATGATAACATATATACGTGCATGCTGGTGCGTGCATGCGAGAAAAATTAAGATCGTAATATATCGATGATTTTGACTTCTGTCTAGGACGACAATGTACGTGTATATCGCGTGTATAGGTGTACGGTTGAAGAATGAGTACGGACAGAAGTATCTGAAATCATGATGACATCAGGATCAAGCCAAGGTCAATAATATCCAACACTCTCAAAGCAAAATAGCTACGTAAGTGCTTTCACCTGGCCACCTATTAAGACAACAGAATTTGGCCGTCAAGTCTGATGGATCAAATACGTAACTCAGAGAAGATTTCCCAAAGTCTGCAGACATATAGAGTCATATGATCAAGTTTGGCTTTTCCTTTGTGTGTGTGTGTGTGTGTAAAAAAAAAAAAAAACAGATTTGGAGTAAGTGCAAGTCTATACAGCTAGGTAGTGCCAAACATCAAAGAATTGGGACTTATACTATGGTAGGGGATATCCCTCACATTATACAAATCTAAATTAATACTCTATTAAACATTCAAAAAAGTTACGAGCAATTCGATCTTTACAATAAAATTCACACTATCGTCAAGTTTGATATGCATTGAAAATGGCTTATTTCCCCTACCAATTCTCTGTACTTATTTCCCAATCAAATACTGAAATACATCTATTCTATTCCATGGAATAGGCCTATTCCTTCAACAGTGCAAGGATATCCTTCTCCCACTTATTCCGCAATCTAATACTACAAATGAGACATTCAAGGTTGGCTGGCGGGGTTGACAGTTGATCCACAGATGGATAGATAAGTGAGGAGGGCAGGTGAGGCCTGACACTTGTTGGATCTCGAGATTTGATGGACCAAACAAACGACGGTATCATCCTAGGGATGATGGTCGTCAGATCTGAATGTCACCCCTTGTGGATAATGAGATGGACCGATGCTGGCTTCAGCCATTCATTTCTGGGAGACAACTCAGGTGCATTGGGTTCCGCACTGGTACATGAGGACTCTGGGGACCAGAGAGAGAGAAAGAGGATGTAGGCAATAGAGAATAGCTTCTTGAGGCAACTCAGGTGCATTGGGTTCCGCACTGGTACATGAGGACTCTGGGGACCAGAGAGAGAGAGAGAAAGAGGATGTAGGCAATAGAGAATAGCTTCTTGAGACACCTCAGGTGCATTGGGTTCCGCACTGGTAGATGAGGACACTAGGGACCAGAGAGAGAGAGAGAGAGAGAGAGAATGGAAGGATAGGATGTGGGCAATGGAGAATAGCTTCTTATTCAATTCATTAGTCCTACCCTGGTTGGAAGGCAAAACTCTTTCCGCTTATTTAACGCTAATGTGAAACCATAGTCTAACCTAACTATTGAAGAACTTGGACCAAGTCTGTTTAATAACTTTGTGACAAAGTTATAGATTTAGTTTACAACATGCTAATATTATTCATACCTACATATTTCTAACTTGTGTTTTTTTTTACCTCTCTTAAATTTGAAAGATATTGGGTGTTCTCATCTTGCTGAAGTTATAGAATTTCTAATCCATTATAAGCAAACTATTGCTTGAGGAGCGCAGACTATGTGTACGAGAGAGAGAGAGAGAGTGTGTGTGTGTGATGACCCGTGCAGGCGTGTGTTTGGCTCCACACCGATTATTTGCTGGGTAGATCTTGAGAATCAAAAAATCCAAATAATATCATCTAAGTAGTTACTTTGAGTGAGGTCTTGAGTTGATACAAATGGTATCAAAGCAGACCCAACCCATAACCTATATAGACTAGAGGACACTGCAATGCGGGCATAATTGAGCAAGTTGATCGTGATATTTGTGATTGGATTGGAATAGTTTGGATCCTTAGCCTGGCAAGGACGCCACGACTTAAACGGAAAGAGTATGTGAAGACCAATACGGGCGTATTCAATTAGAAAAGAAAAAAAACATAAAAATTATAATGAACATAACAAATAAGACTGTATGAGGACATAATCTAATTAATTAAGAAAGTAGAAATAAAATTCAAGCTCCTCTCTGTTGCTATGTTGGTTACTACTAGCCAACTTGCTGCCGGAGCTTTCAATAGAAATATTTTTCACGTATGAGACTTTGCACGCATGTTTGGAACGGGGGTTATTTGTCACAATATTGCTTCTCCCTCTTGGCAACCACCCGCATAATGATTAAAGTGAGCGGGGGATCCCACACGGTTGATACGGCCATGTTTATATTTTGAAAATTGTGGTTGTAAGTGGTCCATGAGGCTGAATGTCTCTCCTGCAAAGTTTGGCCCGCAAGTAGGGCTAAAATTAGATCGGATATGGATTGAATACCGATATATTTATATTCATATTTATTTTTTTTATAATTATAGATTTGGATACTGATATTAGTCGGATGTAAAAATTTATATCCATATTTATTTTAAATAGATACAATACAAATCAAATACCAGAAGTATAGATATAAATATAAATACAAGTAAGATGATTAAACTTTATAGCATAAAATCAAAAATATTATTAAGTGGATGCCAAATCAAGTTAATAACATGTTAATATGGTTACATATTTTTCTTAAAAATTTATAAGTATTACATCAAATTAAATAAGATTATAAATAAAATCGGATATTTGGACACAAATCGAGTATCTATCTATCCATATCCATATCCGTTTTACTTTAACGGATATGGATATGAATATGGAAATTAGTTAGATATTCAAATTTCTATCCATATCCTGATAGTTTCAGATACGAAAATAGATCCGGACAGATATTATTAGGTCCATTTTCATCCCTATCTATGAATCTTAGACAAGCACTGTTCATAGGGTTTAACAAATTAGTGCCGAAGCGATGGATTAAGCATTAATGTATTTGATTAATCAAATCTAAATCCAGAACTAGACCATTCTGATCCAACTCCATCACAAGTTCAATTTGACTTACTTGTATTTAACTAAAATCTAGCACATGTATGTACACTTGCCGTATTGTTCTCATGTTAAGGCAAGTGGATCTTCTTTACCTTGCATTGTTAATTACTTATATTAGTTCAGATCAGATTGGTTGGCTTCATTCGAATCCATCTGGACCTAAACATGGCTAACACAAAGTCTGTCTCGAATTTAGAATTCATAGGGTGCTAAAGATGGACAAAGGATTTCCACCTTAGATTTTGATTTTGGTGTGAAGCACGAGATTATCCTAGACATCTCAGGCCAGGCCCTGAACTAGATATCATTTAGTTGGATCTCCTGTTCACACATACCATGCCTCACTGTTTCTGACCACCTTTAAACCTTGATACTTCCATGCTACTTTCGATTTCTTAGTTCGGTTAAAAAATGTCGTTCCATTGGTTTATTTTTTAAGAATCTTACCAGTAGATAGAAAGATTTAATTTGGTATATCTTTTGATTTATTTGCTTGCAATATAACTCCAGTGTGTGCCCAACCACGAAGAAAATTACTCAAGTGTTTACATTCTTTGATGGTTTATAATGTTTAAAAGAACTTAAGGATGAAAAAAGTAGGAAAAATTTATATACATGTGTTGCTGGAAATTGGACCCGGGGGCCGCCACGAAACCAGGGGAGGAGGAGCTCCGCTGCCGGGAGGGCGGACGGCGGTGCGCCGGCCGACTGCGTCCTCCGTGGGGATGAGAGAGCGGAGAAGAGTGCGTCCTGGCCTGTCCTGCAAAAAAGCCGGTGGCCGGGCTCTCCGGCGCCGGCCCTCCGATGCTTAAGTTAGAGGGGGCAGATATGTGGAGAGAGCAAGGAAGAGATATGCGGAGAAAATAAAGAGAATATTGTGTTCAATTGTGTCTGTGCTGTTTTCTTCCTTTTCCCCCCGGTCCCCCTCCCTTTTCCCCCCAGGTTTCCTTTTATAGGAGGATTTTTGTTACCTGGGAGGTGACAGGAGGTTTGTCCTGTTTTGTAATAATTGGGCACGATTTGGCCCATTAATGGCGTAATGGAGAACGGGACCGGATCAGACCGGAATCAGGGAGTTGTCACGGTCGATCGGACCTGTTGGAGTGGTTGAACCGCCGGCTGTGGTGGGCCTGGGGTCCGTGGATGGTAAGTGCATTTATTACCGAATGAACCGGCGGTCAGGGAGAGCCATACGTTCTGATGGTTCAGTGATCCGGAGATCGTCTTGGGCCGTGTTCATTAAATGACTGAGTGCATCGGAGACTTGAGAGAGTCTCGTGCATTAATGGCAGGTCGTGCCGAATACCTGCGAAGATCTTATGCCTTGATGGCTTGGAGATAGTGGCAGGTTATAGTGGAGTTGTCAGGTCCCTTAGAAGGTTAGGTGGAAATTGGATATTTGGCTAAGGCATGGGCTCGGCCTGCTGTGCTCGGCCTTCTGGTCTCGGTCTTCTGGTCTCGGCTCTCTGGTCTCGGCTCTCTGGTCTCGGCCTTCTGGTCTCGGCTCTCTCTGGTCTCGGCCTTCTGGTCTTGGCTCTCTGGTCTCGGCCTTCTGGTCTCGGCTATCTGGTCTCGGCCTTCTGGTCTCGGCTATCTGGTCTCGGCCTTCTGGTCTTGGCTCTCTGGTCTCGGCCTTCTGGTCTCGGCTCTCTGGTCTCGGCTCTCTGGTCTCGGCCTTCTGGTCTCGGCCTTCTGGTCTCGGCCTTCTGGTCTCGGCTCAAGAGCCCGATCACTTAGGATGAGCTCGAGAGCGGAAGAGCCCAATCACTTAGGATGAGCTCGAAAGCGGAAGAGCCCGATCACTTAGGATGAGCTCGAGAGCGGAAGAGCTCGATTACTTAGGATGAGCTCGAGAGCAGAAGAGCTCGATCACTTGGATGAGCTCGAGCTCGAGAGCGGAAGAGCCCGATCGCTTGGATGAGCTCCAGAGCGGAAGAGCCCGATCGCTTGGATGAGCTCGAGAGCGGAAGAGCCCGATCGCTTGGATGAGCTCGAGAGCGGAAGAGCCCGATCACTTGGATGAGCTCGAGAGCGGAAGAGCCCGATCACTTGGATGAGCTCGAGAGCGGAAGAGCCCAATCACTTAGGATGAGCTCGAGAGCGGAAGAGCCCGATCACTTGGATGAGCTCGAGAGCGGAAGAGCCCGATCACTTGGATGAGCTCGAGAGCGGAAGAGCCCAATCACTTAGGATGAGCTCGAGCTTGCTGACGGATTTGGGTGCTATAATTGCATTTGTGGGGTGGTCCATTTTTCCACCAACACTACCCCCCGACTTCCGAGTTCGAGCTGCCTTTTGGCTCGGACGAAGGAAGTAGTCCAGTCGTCGATCATCCTGTAATATAGCCAAATATATATGGAGATGTGCGTGCCAAGCAGGATGTACCTTTCATGCAGTTAGAGTTAAAGTGCTTCAGGTCGACTCAGCGGCCTTCTTTGGCTTGTGGTCAACTCAGCAGGGTGCCCCTACTCAGATCGGGGCGTGTTGTCGTAGGAGGCGTCGAATGGCGTTGAAAGGCGTCGAATGGCGTTGAAAGGCGTCGAATGGCGTCGAAGTGTCGTCGAATGGCGTCGAATGTCGTCGAATGGCGTCGAATGGCGTCGAAGTGGTGTCGAAGTGTCGTCAAATGGCGTCGAGTGGCGTCGAATGGCGTTGGATGTCGTCGAAGTGGCGTCGAAGTGTCGTCAAATGGCGTCGAGTGGCGTCGAATGGCGTTGGATGTCGTCGAATGGCGTTCGATGTCGTCGAATGGCGTTGGATGTCGTCGAATGGCGTCGAAGTGTCGTCGAATGTCGTCGAATGGCGTCGAATGGCGTCGAAGTGTCGTCGAATCGGCGTCCCGAGCTTAGCCAGAGCATCATTGGAGACGCATACAGGAGACGGACTTCGTCCGTTAGCGATCGCGTGCCCTATTCGGGGCGACGTTTGGTCGTTTTTTGGATTCTCCGACCTGAAAATAGATAAAATATTGAAATTATTTGAAGCCAAAGTGGCGTCCTATACCTGTTGGAGATATTTTGATGGCTTCCGAGCTTCGAAGTCCCTTAGGACTTAGCTTGGCACTAGCTTTCTTTGGCTCGATTTTCTGGGGGAGGTGTTCTGCATTCGGGCTTCTGAGCTCGGGCTTCGGAGCTTGGCAGCCTTCTGAGCTCGGCGGCCTTTGGTGCTCGGCCTTCTGAGCTCGGTGGCCTTCGGAGCTCGGCCTTCTGAGCTCGGCGGCCTTCGGAGCTCGGCCTTCTGAGCTCGGCATTCTTCTGAGCTCGGCAGCCTTCTGGACCATGAAAGGATTTAGCTTCATAGTACTTTCTTGGGGTAGAATCTCCTATGAATCTAGCCAGAGGAGCGCTCATCCTTTGGAAGGCATACAAAATAAGGCATCAGCCGAGCTTTCATTATGTACTAAAATCCCTTTTTTTTAAAGCCTTGCAATGATGAGGGAAATAGCTACAGCGTCGTCATAAAGAGGGCTCAACACCCTTTTGGTCTTCATCAGAAAAGGAGATGTGACTTTCACAGTGCACGAATGCTTTGAGGAAGCTCTTTTTTCCGAGCTCGGAGCTTCTGGTGTCTCTAGTTGCCCGCCCTCTGATGGTATTGATGATGCCCGTGAGAGGTCAGTTGTCATTCTGCTCCTTATGCGGCACTGGATTTTGTTCCTCGGGCTCTCTCCTGTAGGCATGATCACGGACAAAATAACTCAACCGACCTCGGCGGACAAGTGCCTCGATCTCATCACGAAGCTCGTAGCAATCCTCCGTATCATGGCCGCGATCTCGGTGGAAGCGGCAGTACTTTTTCGAGTGCTTCCGCGACTCTGTCGGATGCATTCTCAATAGAGGTCGGAGGTAGCCCCGACCCTCAATCTCCATGAGGATTTCTGCTCGGGTGGATGTGAGAGGAGTGTACGTCTGAAATTTTTGGAGGGGAGACCCCGGGCGAGCTAGGCTCTTGGGCCAAGGAGGCTCTTTCTCATGCCAGGGGAATCTGCTACTTGGTTGGGAGTGCTCCTGGTGCTTCTTCTGCATCTTGGCAGGTTGTTCGGCTTCCTCCCGCCGAGAGGCCATGGCTTCCTCAGCCTTGGCGTACTTGCGAGCTCGGGCCAACATTTCGGTGAGGTCCGCAGGGAAGTTCTTCTCGATAGAGAAGAGGAACCTGTAAGACCGGGCTCCAGTCTTTAGTGCCGACATGGCGATTGACTGGTCCAGCTCCCGGACTTCCCATGTTGCGGCAGTAAACCGATCCAAGTACTCCTTGAAGGACTCTCCCTCCTTTTGTTTGATGTCAAGGAGGGAGTCCGACGTCCGCCGCTGGGGCTGGCTAGCGGCAAAATTACTGGCAAACTGCCTGCCGAGCTGCTCAAAGGAGGAGACAGTACTCGGCTTCAGCCCGGTGAACCAAAGCCGGGCCGGTCCTCGGAGCGTTGCTGGAAAGGCTTTGCACATCATGGCCTCCGAGGCTCCTTGTAGGGCCATTAAGGCTCGATAACTCTCCAGGTGGTCGAGGGGGTCGGCCCTGCCGTTGTAAGGCTCCACCTGGGGCATCTTGAACCGCGGCGGGACTGGTTCGTCATCAATTTGCTGGGAGAAGGGGGACTTTGTGGTGAACTCAAAGTCACCGTCACGTCCCGGTTTCCTTCCATGGAGTGCCTGGATCTGGCGCTCCAGCTCCTCGACCTTCTTGTCGAGTTCATCATTCTGGGGGATCGCTGCAGCGGTCCGTTCTGGTGCAAGTTGCCCTGGAACTGACTCGACCTCTGAGGGTTGGGGCCAGCCACCAGGGCCTCTAGCTGGGTGTTCTCTCCAGAGGGAGGCCTGGACTTGAGAGTCCTGACCTCGAAAGGGAAGTCCGCTTGTAGGAGGCTCCGGTTGAACTGGGGCCGGAGGGGGCGGTACCGTCGGGGCGCCCTTAGGTTGCAAGCCTTGGACAGCGGTAGCCAAGGCCTGCACCTGTTGCACCAGGGCATGAAACTGCTCCGGTCGAACTTGAGGGGTTGACTCGGCCGGAGGTGGCGAGTTCTGGACAGAGTGTCCAGGACTAAGTGGAGGACGTCGAGAGGCGTTGGAAGCTCCTTTGCTTCTTAGCTTCATGGCAGCGAACTCGGGCCCTTCCTCTAGCGCCAACTGTTGCTGGAAATTGGACCCGGGGGCCGCCGCGAAACCAGGGGAGGAGGAGCTCCGCTGCCGGGAGGGCGGACGGCGGTGCGCCGGCCGACTGCGTCCTCCGTGGGGATGAGAGAGCGGAGAAGAGTGCGTCCTGGCCTGTCCTGCAAAAAAGCCGGTGGCCGGGCTCTCCGGCGCCGGCCCTCCGATGCTTAAGTTAGAGGGGGCAGATATGTGGAGAGAGCAAGGAAGAGATATGCGGAGAAAATAAAGAGAATATTGTGTTCAATTGTGTCTGTGCTGTTTTCTTCCTTTTCCCCCCGGTCCCCCCTCCCTTTTCCCCCCAGGTTTCCTTTTATAGGAGGATTTTTGTTACCTGGGAGGTGACAGGAGGTTTGTCCTGTTTTGTAATAATTGGGCACGATTTGGCCCATTAATGGCGTAATGGAGAACGGGACCGGATCAGACCGGAATCAGGGAGTTGTCACGGTCGATCGGACCTGTTGGAGTGGTTGAACCGCCGGCTGTGGTGGGCCTGGGGTCCGTGGATGGTAAGTGCATTTATTACCGAATGAACCGGCGGTCAGGGAGAGCCATACGTTCTGATGGTTCAGTGATCCGGAGATCGTCTTGGGCCGTGTTCATTAAATGACTGAGTGCATCGGAGACTTGAGAGAGTCTCGTGCATTAATGGCAGGTCGTGCCGAATACCTGCGAAGATCTTATGCCTTGATGGCTTGGAGATAGTGGCAGGTTATAGTGGAGTTGTCAGGTCCCTTAGAGGGTTAGGTGGAAATTGGATATTTGGCTAGGGCATGGGCTCGGCCTGCTGTGCTCGGCCTTCTGGTCTCGGCCTTCTGGTCTCGGCTCTCTGGTCTCGGCTCTCTGGTCTCGGCCTTCTGGTCTCGGCTCTCTGGTCTCGGCTCTCTAGTCTCGGCCTTCTGGTCTCGGCCTTCTGGTCTCGGCTCTCTGGTCTCGGCCTTCTGGTCTTGGCTCTCTGGTCTCGGCCTTCTGGTCTCGGCCTTCTGGTCTCGGCTCTCTGGTCTCGGCTCTCTGGTCTCGGCCTTCTGGTCTCGGCCTTCTGGTCTCGGCCTTCTGGTCTCGGCCTTCTGGTCTCGGCCTTCTGGTCTCGGCTCAAGAGCCCGATCACTTAGGATGAGCTCGAGAGCGGAAGAGCCCAATCACTTAGGATGAGCTCGAAAGCGGAAGAGCCCGATCACTTAGGATGAGCTCGAGAGCGGAAGAGCTCGATTACTTAGGATGAGCTCGAGAGCAGAAGAGCTCGATCACTTGGATGAGCTCAAGAGCGGAAGAGCCCGATCGCTTGGATGAGCTCGAGAGCGGAAGAGCCCGATCACTTGGATGAGCTCGAGAGCGGAAGAGCCCGATCACTTAGGATGAGCTCGAGCTTGCTGACGGATTTGGGTGCTATAATTGCATTTGTGGGGTGGTCCATTTTTCCACCAACAACATGAATGAAGACTCCTTTTTTTATCAGCAATGAGAGAGAAAATAAAGCCTCAAAACTAAGTTAAATTAAGGGTTTAAGTTAAATATGGTGGTGTTCAAGCAGCTTGAGAGTTTAAGTTAAATTATGTACTTGTAATATCGGCTTCAATGGATATTATGTCTGCTTCGCCAGAAATTCAGATTTTGTTAGTTAGTATTCGACACGCATGGAAACTAGGCCTTATCCCAATTATATCAAATCTTTAGTATGTTTAGCAACTAAAGTTTCTGATTTGAGTACATGATGCTAGGAATTTAATACTAGTGTTATATTAATAGATTCATTTAGTGGAAACCACCTAGTCTGGTTTTAGGTCAAGCTGAGGGAAAGAGTCATTAGAATTGAGGCTAGAAGGATTTAGATGGTTTTATTATAATTCTCCGTGTATCTCCTGATTTTGTCATTTGAATATTACTGATCAAATGAAAGATTTAATGAAGTCTTTTTGTCTTTTTGAATCCTGACTAATATTGGCTGTGGAATCAACCGTGCTTGGAGATACCTAATGCCTATCTTTTTCTTCGTTTACTTATCCAAAGGTTCCCAAATTTTCCCCATTTTCATTTGTTGAAGGCTTCAACACATACCACTGGTCTAGTCTCCATGACTTTTAGAACTGTTGGAGTTTGTAGGTTTGAGTGCGAGAACTAACTGTTTTATCCAAGTTGTAATATATTCCAAGCATCAAATATTGAATGGGGCAAATAAGAGTGCATGAAAATTATCAGCCATGTAGACTTTGGGTATCTCAATGGCTAGCCACCACTGAAGCCAACTTGTGAGATGCGAATATGTCAAAAGACAAAGCTCATGTTTACCTAAAGTCAAATGAAAGCAATCTCACTTTTTTTTTGTTTGGCAGCTGATTTTGTATGTTAACAAATATTTGTTGACTATGGCACCTCAAAGAAGTGTAAAAGCTTTAAGCCATGTAGACTAGAGGTATCTTAAGGACTAGCTAGTGTTGAAGAAAATTTCCAAAATATGAATATGTCAAACAAAAGAGAGAGCTCATGTTTTTTTTTTTTTTTTTTTTGTCCTATGATAGCAATTTTTTGGCAGTTGACTTCATAGTTTTTTCTTTCTAAGGAGAGAGGGAGGAGGAGGAGGGGGGTGGGGAGGGATGATGGCTAAATTCCATTGCCAAAGCTGATCCCTTGACAACTGACTTCCAAGATGAGATTACTGGCCTGTGGTTTACTGCTGTTGATCCTCAATATGTAAATACTCTTGGCAGTCATGTTATTCTTATATTACAAATATTATTAGCACCAGTCGAATGATGATGGTTATGCTGATCCATGCAATCAAGAATTGTTGTAGAAGGCTGTAAAATTTTATTTTTGGTTCCATTGACAAACATGATAGTAGATTGACTTCCCATTATTATTTTGCTATATGAATTTGGGTAGTTTGGGGCTAATATGCTGAAGGACTGAAGAATATTAGAATTACTTGTCTAGAAATTTGATCAAGAAGAGCATTGAAAAGGTTCATATCTCAACAAAACTGATCTTGTTTAAATCTTCTAGAAAGGTGCATTTTTCTGCATTCCATGTCTCAATGTTCTCGTTCAAATATATAATGTTCTCGTTCAAATATATAGATGGAATATAGCAATAGAAAAATATGACCATAGTAGTTGGTATGACATCTGCAATCTACAAGCTTTTACTTTTTCGCATTTCTTTCATAGTTTGCTTTCCTATGGATAGCGATTGAAAATTAGATCACCATTCTTTTTCCCCGCACATTATCAGTTATTCTTTGACATACAGGATTATGGATTAATATTTTAGTTTAAAATGTGAGAAATGTTGATAATAAATCATTCCCCTGTGCCCTTTTTTTCTGTGGTAAAGGCTGTTAATTGCTTTGCTAATTTTGTTTGTACCTATGTAGAATTTTGTGTTTCTTTGATGACATATGTGATCTTTGTGCTCATGTATCTCCAGTATTCTTCTGTCAAACTGAGCTTCATTTTGGATCCTTTCTAGGAATTAAGCTACTTAACCTACTAGAAGGATATATGCAGCAAACCAGCTGAAGTTAACTATGACTTTCATCTGAAAAAAGAATTCATGGCTGCTATATACTCCATTCATGGTTAAAGTGCCTCAACACAGAGGAGGCTGTGTTGTTTCTCATGTAATCAATGTTCAGATGATTTTGATGATAGAAATGATGGAAAAGAAGATAGAAGAACCAATCGCATGCATGTGATAAATTAAATTAGATGATTTGTACAATATCTCGGAATGAAGAGAAATTAATCAATGTCTAATCAGGAGATTAAACTACCATCTATATTTTCAAAATTAGAATAACATTTAAAAAAAATGTTGAAGACTAAACTATCATCAATGTCTAATTAGGAGATTACTGGTTCTGCTTATATTGCTTGGATTTTTACATTTGTATGGTAATAAAATTTAGAACCACCACTTCCATTACTAAGTTTTAAGTGGAGACTGGAGAGGACAACAAGGCACTGATGATGCTAGTGCCAATGTTCTGCTATTCTAATCCCAAAAGCTATGGTGATTTCACTTTCAAAGTTCAGGAGCTTTTGACAAACTCACCACTTGTGTCTCCCCACATCCTTCTCAATTCACAAAAGTGATTGCAATCATTGAACATCTGATGGTGATCTTTTTCAAGTTATATTATCTTTCCTGAATTAGAAGATGTTCTTGGCTTCTTCCACTAGGAAGCAATAGCAGGGGAATCTGTGCAAGTTGGTAGATATCTAGAGGCTGAGCTTTCAGCTAAATCGATCATTTTCATTCCATCGCAGAAATATCGATGCCAGATCATTTGTCACATTTTTCAGTTCATGTCAAGAGCTGTAGAGGTGCATGTCGGCGTCTGCGCATGCGAAAAATAAGAATCAGGGAGAGATGAACCAATAAAGCTGTAGAATTCTTTCTCTAGAAATATATCAGCAGCCACTTTGCACCTCATTTTGAGGCTTGAAATCCTTCCCTACGCCAACCAAAAATTTTACCAGAACAATTCAAATACTTGATCATGTTTATACCTCATTTTGGTGTTAGAAGTCCTTCCATACACCGACCAAAAAGAGTTAACCAGAATGATACAAATGAGTGATCATGTATTGTACATTTGCCTACTAACCTTAGACTAAATGTTAGAGCTCAGAAATTCTTGTGGTGGCTCTCAAATTTTATTTCATTCTGGTTGCTCATCATTTTGCCAGAAGGTGAATGGGCCAGGTAGAATTCCCTAATAGTATGGGCCTGGATGATCCTGAACCACGAGAGTTCTTGGATAGTGGCAAGAGTAGAGCCTGATACCTCCTATAATTTTCCATTGGCTTGATTGAACATGTGTCTCCTTTTTTTCCTTCTATCTGGTGACAATCTAATATATCTATGAAACCAATGGTTAGGTCATCAGGTCACTCATGTTTCGCGGATTAGGCATAAACATTTAGAGTAGTTGCCATGGTAACACAAATATTGTGGGAATGGCTCGACTAATCTCTTTTGGCTTGAGCACCGTTGGCCTTATCTTCCTCTTCTCTCTTGAAGCGGGAGAAGTTCGTCCCAGGTTTACCCATACTTGTTTAGTTCGTGAAAAAAGAAAGACAGAAAGTATGGACAATGGAAAAACAAAGAAATGCCTCTTGTTTGGTTGGAATTTTCAAAGAAGAGAAATAAGATTTCCAAATTTAATGGGATAAAAAAAATCCATGAGGAACATAGAAAAGCTATTTTTTTCATCGGTTGGAAATTGAGGTCTCTTTTTTTTTCAAAAGTATTCTTAAGCTATCGGAATCCATAAGTAAAATCTTTCCTTTTTTAAGAATATAATAGGTATTTCATACAACTTTCCTAAGAAAGTAGATGCTTAACCAAACATTAGCCGTTCTGAAATGTGTCATTTTTTCATGATCAACCAAATATTCAAAAACTATTTTTTCAGATAGCATATTCCCAGGAATCATCTTCCTAGGAACAATATTCTAGTGAGAAAAAATTCTTCCTGCGAACTAAATTGATGTAAAGTGAATGAGAAGATCATCCTAACAAAATATGGATATTCTTCATCTTAGACTCCAATCAATAGGGAAAAGGATTTTATGTCGAAATCGAGCTCCAAGGGCAAAGCCCAAACCCAAAATTTCTAAGAAGGGGCACCTAACAAAATAAAAAAAAAAAAAAAAAGGCTATAAGTAGGCCTTATGCTATTGCTATAAAGGCTGCTCGCCTATTGATGGAAAGCCACAAAGGGATCTCCTTTCTAAAACGGAGCGAGTGAAACGGGCGGAATTTGGTCAGTCCGGATAAAATTGGATATGAACCAGTGTTAATCTACATTTGGGACTAAATTTTGGTCCATCTATTTGATAGTATAGTTTCCTAATTAATTTGACTGATCTGATATTAAATTAATTCTATCAGTTGGGAGTTGGATGGTTAAGTTTGATTTGTTCCAGTTTTTTTTTTATCAGTTTTGGGAGGTTCGCCTCATTGAACACCATCTAGTTGGCAAAGCATGATCCAAAAGTACCTTTTATCTCTCACTCCATCTTAGTTGGAGCCGAAGGTTGTACAATTTCGACGGCTGAAATATATATTAGAATACCAAAAGTAAGCATCGTTGCAGATGGCATATATATGACTTTCCATTAATACACATTGAGTCTAAAGATATAGATATATATCACTCATATATGAAGCATACATCGGTGCAATAAATAATGGTGCATCACTGAAAACATTGTAACCCTTCCATACCTCTTTCCTCCACTTTAGTTCCTCCTCTCTGCCCCTACTCTCTTGATGCTCTAGTCTTTGGTTTCATAAAATTCATATGATTTTTCTGATCCAGATCAAATAGGTTTGATATGAAAATTTTGTTCAACATGTTCTATTCGATACTGGTAGGAGAAGAACCCTACTCGAAGATTTTTCATGCTTTGATTTACATTTCTGAAGAAATTGAAGCTACATTCCTTTTCAATTTTCATTCAAAAATTCTTATATATTTTCACCCCCTTTCTTTGAGACCTCGAAAATTAATAAAATGCCAAGAGCGTTGTTGCCTTCTATATTAACATCGCACACGACGTGCTCCCTTCTCCACCGCTCTCATACTCTAGAACTTGATGCTGGCTTCAACTTCTCCACGATCAAGTTTCATGGTAACATCATGCACCACCATATCTCCCTTTCCAAAGAAACTTCCCAAAACCCCTCCAAGATCCCATCTTTTCTCCTAGATTTGAAGATGTTGATTACCGGCTCCCATAATTCAATTATGGTGGCGTGCTCCATGAGTTTCCTGAGATTATGGTGAATAAGGTGAGAATAGTTTAGATATTTTTACTCAAAATTATACGACAATATAATCATACACTGGACTGTCATCATCCATTTCATACTTATATGTGAGAGCGAAAATATAAACTGTTTTTTCTCGCATGCATTGCATATTGGGCTAGTTCGATCATCCTGGAGGGCGATTCGGCCATGATTATTAGGTGGATTCAGGGAGGGGCGAGGGGCGAGAGCAAGGACCACCCCCTGATTCGGGACATAGGGATGATGATGAGAGATGGGGTGGTCTTCCAGGCCAAGCATGTATTTAGAGAAGCCAACGGGGCGGCCGACTGGGCGGCTGCCTACGCTATCCACGATTCAGGGTACATCCTGTGGTCAGGAGAGGGGGAGCTGCCACAGGCACTCCGCAAGCTTGTGTTTTTTGATTTTATTAGGTGTATTCGTACACGTATTGTAAGAAGTAACCGTCAAAGCAAATAAATAAATAATAAAAATAATAAAAAAAATATCAATGGGCTCCGCTGGCCTAATTGTCTCAAAAATATTCAGGTTGAGTTTCAGCAAATATACATCTCCTATATGGATAGCAGATGCCTAGCTTCAATCTTGTATTGTCTAACAAAACAAAAGAAAATGGAATCTACCTGCCACTCAAAGAAAATAAAGGAAATAAGAAGAAGTAGAAGAAGAGACTCGAGAAAAAAAAATGTACATTAGGATTTAGGACAACTGTTGGGCTTAATCTATATTGGGCCCTCATTTGCTCATTCTTCTCAAAACCTATTGACACCATCACTTGTGGGTTTCACTTGGTGGAAAGTACAAAGGCTTCAATTACTTCACTTTAGAATGGCTTTAGATTTTGGAGCATTGTAATGCAACATTATTCGTTCACTACACCTTGAAATTTTATTATGTAATAGTAGTTGTTGCAAAGGCCGTTATCTATCCATTTCTCTGTCCAATCCAGTCATTGATTGCTTCTTCTAATTAAGTAATGGTTACGTATCAAAAACTGGTAGTCTTTTTATGGTAAAAGCTAATATTTATTTGATAAAGCTGATATTATATGAAATGATTTTTATATGTTTATCAATTAATTGGTTCCAAAAGTTTAAGCTACTAGAAAATGAGCCGTCAACTTAATATATCAAACTTCCAAATATGTCGACAAACAACTTGTTCAATTGATACAAATATTACATGACACTAGTGTTAAAAATTGTCAGTACTTCAAACAAATAAATGAAAAAAGGTGATCATAATTAATGTAGATAAATTGGCTGTTATATTACAACTGATGTTTTTTAGAACCAGCGATCCACATGGATTGGATTGGGTTCGATTGCATACTGTCATGATCCAAACTAGGTCTTTATTGGAAATGCACCAAAAAGTTGAACTAATGTCCAATCTCCTTTTATTTTTTGGGCAACACACGATCTACCATTGTTGTGGACTAAACTAGACCTCTGTTTTAACACTTGATTTACTAATTCAGGCCATTATAGATCTAACTAAAATTAAGTCAACCTAAACGTAAACATTAAGAAACATGTATAAAGATTATTTATTTATGTCAAACAAGCATAAAACACTATCCATAACAATACAAGGATATTATTAACAAAACTAATTCGAGACCTACTTATAATTGGCGCTAATAAGACAAGCGGTGGCTACCACCTCCCAGCAATTGCATAAGTTCGAACCTTAATAGCTGTTTTGTTAAAAGTTTCCTAGATTGATAGCTGTTGCTGGAAATTGGACCCGGGGGCAATCTTCGGTCGAGGGAGAGGGAGCTGCGGGTTACCACGGCGGGGCGGCGACCAGTCGGCGGGCGGCGTCCTCCGTCTGGGGTGGCTGGAGAGAGGGAGCAGGAGGTCCTCACAGCGGGGCAGCGATCCGTCAGCGGGCGGCGTCCTCCGTCTGGGTGCCTGCAGACAAACCGGTGGCCGGGTTTTCCGGCGCCGGCCCTCCGACGCTCAAGTCAGGGAGGGGGCAAATAGTGTAAGGAGGAAATGAACAGTGCTTGTAAGGTGCGGAATTTCCCAACCCCCTCCTAAGAAGCTAAGGCTCCCTTTTATAGGTGGGGTTCGGTTTACCTGTGATGTAACAGGGCGAGGCCATAGTACGGCTCGGCATGTGGCTCGGGTCGGTGCATGGTCAGGCGAATCATTGTACTGATGTCGGCGGTGAGGGCGTCGTACGACCCGAACCAGTACGCTACCAGGCGAATCATTGCATTGGTGTCGGAGGTATGGCCGAGATCAGAGACTTATCATGGTTGAGCAGACTCTGCTGGGCTAACTTGCCGTGGAGAGCCGAGGATCCGTAGATGTCAGGAGCCATGCGCATTAATGGTGGAGTAAGCCGGAGATCCACATTAATTGTAGAGTAAGCCGGAGATCCGCATTAATGGTGGAGTAAGCCGGAGATCCGCATTAATTGTAGAGTGAACCGGAGGGTTACAGCGGCCATGCGCAATAAATGCTGAAGCAGTGGCAGGGTATGGTCCTCAGTTGGACCTCAGAGGAGTACGGCCGTAGTAGGTGGCTGACAAGGGTAGACCTTGAGCATCAGGATTTTCCTAGGTCGGAGGTCTCGAGGTCGGATGTCTTGAGGTCGGGCGTTCCGAGGTCGGACGCCGACTTCGGCTGTTCAGGGTCGGCGATTGTGCGGCTTCTTGGGGGCATTTGTGTCACTTGGGGGGAAAAATCTTATTCCCCCAACATTACCCCCCGACTTCCGAGTTCGAGCGGCTTGCGGGCTCGGATGTGGGAAGTAAAGTCTATCATTAAAGTTGGGGGGCGAATCTCGTCCGCGCCCTCGTGTTTCTCGGAGTGTTTATGGCGAGACCCGCGCCCTTGGGCGTTTCGAGGTTGCTTTGTTCAGCGAACTTATGGTGGAGCTCGTGTCTTTACGTTTCTCGGAGCGGGTGTAACGGGGGTGGCGTCTCCTGAATCGCCAAGATCGCTTCGTGCGGCGGACCCATGATGAGGGTCCTTGGGCTCGACGAGGCGACGCCTCGATCCCGTAATCGGAATTCCCCGCTCATTAATGAGCGTGCCGTTACGGGGTTCAAAACGGACACGCGGCATGACCTAGGATCGGACGCTTCCGATCTCGTATTACTGGATCATGGATCCGGCGAGGTGAAGGCTACGTCGGGGCTCCACGTGCCCCAGGGCCTTATTAAATGAGGGGAGCGGAGGTGCCGTCCGTTCGTTCTTCAAGGCGATTCGATTCTGCGGACCCATAATGAGGCCCCGAGATCCGATGGGACAGGGCTTCGATTTCGTACCCGATTTATTGATCCGGAGTGAATACGGTGCCTCGATCTCCGAGGTCAACACGTGGCGCAATCCGATCGGGTGATGGGAACCGACCCTGCCGATCTGGACCGCCGAGGGGGTCTATATAAACCCCTCGAGTTTGCCCTAAGGGTTTTACTTGGCTGCTTCTTATTTTTGTTGTCTTCCTCCCTTGCTTCCTTCCTCCACCGAACCTCGCCGTCGGTGCCCGGAGCGATTTCCGGCGATGTCCAGTAGGTCCCTACCCTGTGATTGCTAGGGTTCCTCCGGGGCTTCGAGAACTTCCGGCTGCAGATGCGCCGGTACTGCCCCCAGTATGACCTTTCAACGGTCCGTCCGAGGATGGACTTGGGTTACGGGTCCGATATGCAAGACCTTCCTGCCATTTTGACGTCCGAGGCAGGATTGTACGAACAAGACCCTGCCGGGCTCTCGACGACGGCGGCCGAGACGGATGACGTCCCGGAGGCGACAACGGCGGCCGAGACGGACGACATCCCGGAGGCGGCACCCGAGGCCCCTGCCCCCGACCCTGAGCCTGTGCCGGCTGAGGTCATTACTGTGCCAGACGCCCCCCCGGATGTCGCCCCCGCAGCTTGAGACTTGTATTTTTTCTTTTTCATTGTGTCCGAGGTCGGCTCTTGAATGGCCGACTTCCAATTTTGTAATTGGCCCTCCGGCCCTTTGTCAATGAAAAAATACTTTCATCATTCTGTGCTCGTCTTTCCCTTTCTCGTCGTGAATAAGGCTAGAGCCTTAGCTAATCGCCTTTAACTTTGTATCTTGGTTTTCGGGCTGCTTAACGAAGTTGCCCTTTTTCCCAAGTTATATCTTGGCCTTCTCGGATTTTAGTCATTCCGACCAAAGGGAGCTCCGAGCTTAGGTTTCTAGCAAATTTCTCTAAGTCCCACAACTCGGATCTTAGAATTGCGAAAGTCGTCACGTTCGGCCTTTAGGAAAATCCAAGGCATTGAGGTCGGGCCTTAGCCCTTCGAGTAGGACCGGGCTAGGTCTGTTCGTGCCGCTATTCGGGGGAGTCTAGTCGGGTTTCCGAACTTGACTTCCGGGTCCTTTGTAGGGAGCGCGGGCTAATAGTCGAATTATCGCCGAAGGTTTTCATAGTTATTGCTCTCGGACTCTGCCGAGATTTCAGTGAATAAGGCTGGAATCTCTGAAGATCGCCTTAGTATCTGTGTTCGGCTGGTGCACTTGCGGCCGGGACCGCTTTCTCAGCTAGACATCGGAGTCTGTGTATGGGGGCCGAGTTGGGCCCTAACTTACGAAGACTTTGCTCAAGTTGAGACTTGACGAGTGGAGACTTGTCGAACGGAGCATGCATAATGTAATTAGGAGATCGGTCTTAAGCCGACCCATTGGAGTAGCCCGACTTTGGGGCGAGATAGGACTCCAACGTTAGATGATTAGCGGTATGTAGATAAAATTTGTCAAAGAGGGCATCGAGTTGGATGTACCTCTTGCATTCTCGGAGTTGTGTTTCACATGGCGGAGTAGGTTGCTTCCCTTCCTCGTCGTCCTCCGGAGTCATTTTGACTTGTAAGGGGGCTCGGGCTTCTCACGGACCCGACGACACCCACCGAAGTTGAGAGGATCTGGGGAGGCTTTATTGATCTACAGTTCTTTTTGAGGTCGAGGGAGCTTGAGACCCTCTGGTCGGACCCCGGGGCGCCCCAACCTTAGTTGAGGAGTCTTGTGTCAGGTCGGCGGGCCTGTGGGCGCTCTACCGTAGTAGGGTGCGCGCTAGTTCAATGGCAGAGCTCTGTTTCAGAAAGTATTGTCCGCTTCGGGGATCGGGGATCGTCGACCGCTCCCGGGGGTCCACTTTGTGGCGCCCCGGGTGGAACCACCCTTTCCACCCCTCACGGCTTCGTCCCGAGGTCGAGGAAGTTTGAGACTCTACGGTCGACCCTCGGGGCATCCCGACCTTAGTCGAGGAATCGTTCGTCAGGTCGGTGGGTCTGGGCACGCTCTACCGACCTGCGACGCTTTCCGAGGTCGAGGGAGTCTGGTTCTCTACGGTCGACACTCGGGGCATCCCGACCTTAGTCGAGGAATCGTTTGTCAGGGGATCGGGGATCGTCGACCGCTCCCGGGGGTCCACTTTGTGGCGCCCCGGGTGGAACCACCCTTTCCACCCCTCACGGCTTCGTCCCGAGGTCGAGGGAGTTTGAGACTCTACGGTCGACCCTCGGGGCATCCCGACCTTAGTCGAGGGATCGTTCGTTAGGTCGGCGGGTCTGGACACGCTCTACCGACCTGCGACGCTTCCCGAGGTCGAGGGAGTCTGGTTCTCTACGGTCGACCCTCGGGGCATCCCGACCTTAGTCGAGGAAAGTATTGTCCGCTTCGGGGATCGGGGATCGTCGACCGCTCCCGAGGGTCCACTTTGTGGCGCCCCGGGTGGAACCACCCTTTCCACCCCTCACGGCTTCTTCCCGAGGTCGAGGGAGTCTGGTTCTCTACGGTCGACCCTCGGGGCATCCCGACCTTAGTCGAGGGAAAGTATTGTCCGCTTCGGGGATCGGGGATCGTCGACCGCTCCCGGGGGTCCACTTTGTGGCGCCCCGGGTGGAACCACCCTTTCCACCCCTCACGGCTTCTTTCCGAGGTTGAGGGAGTCTGGTTCTCTACGGTCGACCCTCGGGGCATCCCGACCTTAGTCGAGGGAAAGTATTGTCCGCTTCGGGGATCGGGGATCGTCGACCGCTCCCGGGGGTCCACTTTGTGGCGCCCCGGGTGGAACCACCCTTTCCACCCCTCACGGCTTCTTCCCGAGGTCGAGGGAGTCTGGTTCTCTACGGTCGACCCTCGGGGCATCCCGACCTTAGTCGAGGGAAAGTATTGTCCGCTTCGGGGATCGGGGATCGTCGACCGCTCCCGGGGGTCCACTTTGTGGCGCCCCGGGTGGAACCACCTTTTCCACCCCTCATGGCTTCTTCCCGAGGTCGAGGGAGTCTGGTTCTCTACGGTCGACCCTCGGGGCATCCCGACCTTAGTCGAGGAAAAGTATTGTCTGCTTCGGGGATCGGGGATCGTCGACCGCTCCCGGGGGTCCACTCTGTGGCGCCCCGGGTGGAACCACCCTTTCCACCCCTCACGGCTTCTTCCCGAGGTCGAGGGAGTCTGGTTCTCTACGGTCGACCCTCGGGGCATCCCGACCTTAGTCGAGGGAAAGTATTGTCCGCTTCGGGGATCGGGGATCGTCGACCGCTCCCGGGGGTCCACTTTGTGGCGCCCCGGGTGGAACCACCCTTTCCACCCCTCACGGCTTCTTCCCGAGGTCGAGGGAGTCTGGTTCTCTACGGTCGACCCTCGGGGCATCCCGACCTTAGTCGAGGAAAAGTATTGTCCGCTTCGGGGATCGGAGATCGTCGACCGCTCCCGGGGGTCCACTTTGTGGCGCCCCGGGTGGAACCACCCTTTCCACCCCTCACGGCTTCTTCCCGAGGTCGAGGGAGTCTGGTTCTCTATGGTCGACCCTCGGGGCATCCCGACCTTAGTCGAGGGAAAGTATTGTCCGCTTCGGGGATCGGGGATCGTCGACCGCTCCCGGGGTCCACTTTGTGGCGCCCCGGGTGGAACCACCCTTTTCACCCCTCACGGCTTCTTCCCGAGGTCGAGGGAGTCTGGTTCTCTACGGTCGACCCTCGGGGCATCCCGACCTTAGTCGAGGGATCCTTGCGTCAAGCCGATGTTTCATCGTCCTGCGATACTTCTCGAGGTCGAGGGAGTTTGGGACTCTACGGTCGAGTCTCGAGGCATCCCGATTTTGGCCGGGGAATCTGAGGATCACAGACGGCCCAACATTAGAAGAGAATTACAGTCATCAAGATAAGAGAATTATTTGCAGAAAAGGAACTGAGCCCATTGTCCTGATTGTCTTGAACCCCTAGGGGTTTTACTGGTAGTACATTCGTAGATTCTCGGAGTTCCAGCTTCGCGGGATCAGGGTCCCCTCTAGGGACTTTAATTTATACGCCCCTGGTCGTTGCACCCGGGCGATTTGATACGGCCCTTCCCAATTTGGGGCGAGCTTTCCTTGCTCGGTCGGTTGAGAAGCCTCGGCTCTCCTGAGGACGAGGTCCCCTACTTTGAAGAGCTTGGGTTTAACTCTAGAGTTGTAGTATTGGGCCGTTCGCTGTTGGTATCTCGCCATGCGGACCCGGGCAACCTCTCTTGTCTCTTCGACGAGGTCCAAGTTGCTCCTGAGCTGGGAGGAATTGGTGTCGGGGTCGTAATGCTCCACCCTTGGAGAAGGCAGGCCGATCTCCAACGGGATGACGGCCTCAGTGCCGTATGCTAGGTTGAAGGGGGTCTCTCCCGTGGGCAGTCGGAACGTGGTCCGGTACGCCCAAAGGACATTGTACAAGTCCTCGACCCACTGTCCTTTGGACCGATCAAGCCTAGCCTTGAGTCCCTGCAAAATAGTGCGATTAGTTACCTCAGTTTCCCCGTTTGTCTGGGGGTGAGCGACCGAGGTGAAACGGTGATCAATGCCGAGCTCAGAGCAAAATTCCCTGAAATGAACATTGTCAAATTGTCGACCATTGTCAGATATAAGGATACGGGGTAGTCCGAATCTGCAGATTATGGACTTCCACACGAAGTCCCGCATCTTTTGCTCGGTGATCCGGGCGACGGGTTCGGCCTCGACCCATTTGGTGAAGTAGTCGATGAAAGGGCCCCAGGATGTCGATCCCCCATTGGGCAAATGGCCAGGGGGCGATGATAGAAGTCAGCAGAGCCGAAGGTCGGCGCTGGATATTGGCGTTTCGCTGGCACCGATCGCATTTCCGGACGAAATCCGTCGCATCCTTCTGGAGTGTGGGCCAGTAATATCCTTGCCGCAGGATCTTGTGGGCCAGTGCCCGACCCCCCAGGTGATTTCCGCGGATCCCTTCATGGACCTCTCGGAGGGCATAGTCCGCTTCGGAGGGGCGGAGGCATCTGAGAAGGGGAGAAGTGAATGATCGACGATAAAGTCTATTCTCGTACAGGACATACCGGGGGGCTTGGCGCTTGATTCGGCGAGCCTCCGTCTCGTCATGAGGTAAGGTCCCGTCTTGGAGGTAGCAGACGAGCCCATCGATCGAGCTTGGCTCGGAGTCGATGCACATGGTGGGCTCGGGTTCTTCCGTACTGGGGATCTGAAGATACTCGAGCGTTGTTCCCTTAGGAAGCTCGCTCATGCGGGAGGTTGTCAATTTGGACAGCTGGTCTGCCCTGAAGTTTTCCGCCCTGGGAATGTACTGAATATTGAAAGAATTCAGGGCAGACGTAAGTTCCCGCACCTTTTGGAGATACTTTTGCATGGATGGCTCTTTAGCTTCAAAGTCTCCTTGAATCTGGTTCACTACCAGCTGGGAGTCGCTGAAGGCCATCAGGTCTTCCACTTTCAGTTCTTTCGCCAGCTTGAGCCCGGCGATGAGGGCCTCATACTCGGCCTCGTTGTTCGAAGCCGGGAACTCGAGGCGCAAGGCTTGCTCGGCCACCACTCCGTCTGGACTGGTGAGGATGAGTCCGGCTCCACTACCCCCCGAGGTTGAAGACCCGTCCGAGTGCAGGACCCATGGCTGCCTCGGGGCTTCCTCCGCGGATACGGGTGGCAACTCGGGGTCGTCCGGCAGGGTACACTCCACGATGAAGTCGGCGAGTATTTGGGCCTTGATAGCCGGCCTGGGCCGATACTCAAGGTCAAATTCTCCGAGCTCAACCGCCCATTTGGCGATCCTCCCCGCACGATCCGACCTTTGCAATATTTGCTTCATAGGCTGGTCGGTCAATATAGCTATTGTGTGGGCTTGGAAGTAAGGCCTGAGTCTCCGAGCCGAGATGATGAGAGCGAAGATGGTCTTCTCAAGTTTAGAATATCGGGTCTCAGCATCCCTGAGAACCCGGCTGGTGTAATAGACCGACTTTTGGAGCTTGTCCTCTTCGCGGACGAGGACTGAGCTCACTGCGGCCGGGGAGACGGCCAGGTATAGATAAAGAACCTCGCCCTTCTGGGGCTTGGTGAGCAGCAGGGGAGAGGCCAGAAGGCTCCGGAGCTCTTCAAAGGCTCGCTGGCATTCTTCTGACCACCGAAAGTCTTTCGGCCGTTTGAGGCTTTTGAAGAAAGGGAGGCAGCGCTCGGCTGACCGAGAGACGAACCTTCCCAAGGCGGCAACTCGCCCTGCGAGCCGCTGCACCTCCTTAACTGTCTTCGGAGGCGACATCTCTTGCAGTGCCCGGATTTTCTCCGGGTTGGCTTCAATTCCGCGCTGGGTCACTATGAAACCCAGGAACTTGCCCGAGGTGACCCCGAACGCACATTTCGCCGGGTTGAGCTTCATTTTGTATCTTCTGAGCTTGGCGAATGTCTCGTCGAGATCGGCTATGTGGTGTTCCGCCGCTCGGCTCTTCACCAGCATGTCGTCCACGTAGACTTCCATATTTCGGCCGATCTGGTCTTTGAAAATTTGGCTGACCAGTCTCTGATAGGTGGCCCCAGCGTTTTTCAGGCCAAAGGGCATCACCTTGTAGCAGTAGGTGCCCTTGTCGGTGATGAAGGCCGTCTTCTCCTCGTCTTCTGGCGCCATTCGGATTTGATTGTACCCTGAAAAGGCGTCCATAAAAGTTAGCAGTTGGTGCCCTGAAGTAGAGTCGACGAGCTGGTCGATGCTTGGAAGGGGAAAGCTGTCTTTCGGGCAGGCCTTGTTCAGGTCGGTGTAGTCCACGCACATACGCCATTTTCCGTTGGCCTTCTTTACGAGAACTACGTTGGTGAGCCAGTCCGGGTAGGAGACCTCCCGGATGAAGCCGGCTTCGAGGAGTTTGTCCACCTCCTCGGCTGCAGCACGTTGCCGTTCCGGGGCGGAGCCCCTTTTCTACTGCTTTACAGGCCTGCTGGTTGGCCTCACCTGGAGTCGGTGAACCATGACCTCAGGGTCAATTTCCGGCACGTTCGCAGGCGACCAGGCGAAGACGTCAGCATTGTCCCGCAGAAAGCTGACGAGGCGATCCCTCTCGCGGGCGCCGAGGCCGGAGCCGACCTGCACGGTTAGCTCGGAAAAATTTTCTTTTAGTGGAACTTGAACAAGAAGCTCACCGGGCTCTACTTGCTTCTTCCAGAGGGTGTCCCTCGCATCGAGGGTTTCTATGGGCAATGAAGGGCCCGTTGGCTGAATTGTCGCCTCGGTCGGTTGCTTTACTCCGTGGGCCGCCGTGTAGCATTGCTTGGCGACCAGCTGGTCTCCTCGGACCTCGCCTACTCCTTGGCCGGTGGGGAACCGCATGAGCAGATGGTGGGTTGAAACTACGGCTCGAAGGGCATTCAGCCCTGGCCGCCCAAGGATGGCGTTGTAGACCGAGGGCAGTCGGACCACCAGGAAGTCCGTCCTCACAGTGCTCTCCCGGGGGGCGAGGCCAACTGTGACAAGGAAGCTGGTCTCACCTTCGACCGGGACCGAATCTCCGGTGAACCCGACCAGTGGGGCGTTGATCCTCCGGAGATGTCCTTCTGTCAACCCCATTTTTTGGTAGGCATGATAATACAAAATATTGGCTGAGCTTCCATTGTCAACTAGGACACGCTTTACATCAAACTTATTTACAATCATTAAGATGACCACAGCGTCATCGTGAGGGGTCTCGACCCGTTCTAAGTCCTCGTCCGAGAACGAGATGACTTCATCAGTGCGTGGGCGTTTCGGGGGTGCTCCCGGGGTGGCTGCTCCTGCTGAGGCCCTTCCAATCATGTTGATGGTGCCGGCAATGGGCCTGTTGTCGTCCGGATTTTCGGTTGGTACGACATCCTCCGCCGGCCTCCTTTCCTCGCGCCGGTTTCTCATGAACCGGTTGAGTACTCCTCGACGGATGAGTGCTTCTATCTCGTCCCGGAGCTGGAAGCAGTCCTCCGTGTCGTGCCCACGGTCTCGGTGGAAGCGACAGTACTTCCTGGGATTACAGGAAAATCCCGTGTCTCGCATAGGCGGCGGGGGTCGGAAGAAGTCCCGACCCTCAATTTCCATCAGGATCTCGGCCCGGGGGGCGTTGACGGGTGTATAGTTCTCGTACTTTCCCGGGTACGTCCGAGGCCGTGGTGGGGACCTCGGTCGAGGAGGGGTCCTCTGCTGAGGTCGCCCCTGCTGATGGGGCGGGCTCCTCAGTCTGGGAAGATTCTTCTCATGGCGAGGGGATCGGCTCCTCTGTTGGCCGCGCTCCTCGCGGCGCTTCTTCTGTTTCTTCGAGGCGGGCTCAATTGCTCCTCGCCTAGAGGCGACTGCCTCCTCGGCCTTGGCATACTTCCGGGCCCGGGCCAACATCTCAGTGAAGTCGGCCGGGAAGCTCTTCTCGATGGAGAAGAGGAATCGGTAGGAGCGAACCCCAGTCTTCAGGGCCGACATGGCTATCGACTGGTCTAGCTCGCGAACCTCCCATGTGGCGGCGGTGAAGCGGTCCAGGTATTCCTTAAGGGACTCCCCCTCTTTCTGTTTGATGTCGAGGAGGGAGTCTGACATCCGTCGCTGGCGCCGGCTGGCAGCAAAGTTGGTGGCGAACTGCCTGCCGAGTTGCTCAAAAGAGGACACCGTGTTCGGCTTCAGTTCAGAAAACCAAAGCCGAGCGGTCCCTCGGAGGGTTGCTGGGAAGGCCTTGCAAAGTATGGCCTCCGAGGACCCTTGTAGGGCCATGAGGGCCCGATAGCTCTCCAAGTGGTCGAGAGGGTCGGTGATTCCGCTGTAGGGCTCCATCTGAGGCATTTTGAACCTCGCGGGAACCGGCTCATCCTCGATCCGGCTGGAGAAGGGGGACTTGGTAGTGAACTCAAAGTCTCCCTCTTGCCTCGCCTTCTTGCTGTGGAGTGCCGCGATCTGGCGCTCCAGATGCTCAACTTTTCGGTTGAGCTCCCCTGCCTGCGGAATTGTTGCCGTGGTTTGCACCGGCTCATGGCGGTCCGGGGCTGACTCAACCTCAGAAGGCTGGAGCCTTCTGTTGAGATCCTCCCCCGGTAGCTCTCTCCGGGGGGAAGTCCGTTTTTCGTTATTGGCTCTGGAGGAGCCATGTAGATTCTGGCCGAGGAGAACCGGGCCGTTGGGAAGAAATTCCGGCGGGACCTGGGCCCGCGGGGGAAGCGTTGGTAAAGCTTCCTCGCGTCGCAGGCCCTGAACGGCGGCGGCCAGGGCCTGGACTTGCTGTACTAAGGCGTTGAACTGTTCCGGCTGGACCTGAGGAACTGGGTCAGCCGGAGTTGGAGAATTCTGGACGGAGCGTCCAGGACTTTGCGGGGGACGCCGGGAGACGTTGGAGGCTCCCTTACTTCTCAACTTCATGACTGCTACTCGGGCCCTTCCTCTAGCGCCAACTGTTGCTGGAAATTGGACCCGGGGGCAATCTTCGGTCGAGGGAGAGGGAGCTGCGGGTTACCACGGCGGGGCGGCGACCAGTCGGCGGGCGGCGTCCTCCGTCTGGGGTGGCTGGAGAGAGGGAGCAGGAGGTCCTCACAGTGGGGCAGCGATCCGTCAGCGGGCGGCGTCCTCCGTCTGGGTGCCTGCAGACAAACCGGTGGCCGGGTTTTCCGGCGCCGGCCCTCCGACGCTCAAGTCAGGGAGGGGGCAAATAGTGTAAGGAGGAAATGAACAGTGCTTGTAAGGCGCGGAATTTCCCAACCCCCTCCTGAGAAGCTAAGGCTCCCTTTTATAGGTGGGGGTCGGTTTACCTGTGATGTAACAGGGCGAGGCCATAGTACGGCTCGGCATGTGGCTCGGGTCGGCGCACGGTCAGGCGAATCATTGTACTGATGTCGGCAGTGAGGGCGTCGTACGACCCGAACCAGTACGCTACCAAGCGGATCATTGCATTGGTGTCGGAGGTATGGCCGAGATCAGAGACTTATCATGGTTGACCAGACTCTGCTGGGCTAACTTGCCGTGGAGAGCCGAGGATCCGTAGATGTCAGGAGCCATGCGCATTAATGGTGGAGTAAGCCGGAGATCCACATTAATTGTAGAGTAAGCCGGAGATCCGCATTAATGGTGGAGTAAGCCGGAGATCCGCATTAATTGTAGAGTGAACCGGAGGGTTACAGCGGCCATGCGCAATAAATGCTGAAGCAGTGGCAGGGTATGGTCCTCAGTTGGACCTCAGAGGAGTACGGCCGTAGTAGGTGGCTGACAAGGGTAGACCTTGAGCATCAGGATTTTCCTAGGTCGGAGGTCTCGAGGTCGGATGTCTTGAGGTCGGGCGTTCCGAGGTCGGACGCCGACTTCGGCTGTTCAGGGTCGGCGATTGTGCGGCTTCTTGGGGGCATTTGTGTCACTTGGGGGAAAAATCTTATTCCCCCAACAATAGCATTTTATCATTTACTTAAAATAGCATGTGATGATCTTACAATAATTAATTACTAAAAATAGAAAAGAAAATCCAAGCCTTGGAAAAAAAAAAATCTAGGTTTAAGTTGATCAGCTAATTTCAAGTCGGTTGAGTACTTAATCCCAAAATGGTCCACCCTATCCATTTGCATCCTCTATCTGAGCCATTGCTCTTGCTAAATCTCCCACAATCCAAACTACTCATTTCTCTGACCTTTTTGTGCGTTGACTTTTGGACAACTAGAGACACTAGCCAGCTTTGCATGTCCCATAAAAGCTGCACGTCTTAACCATCCCCATGACTCCATCTTAATCATTATATTTTGGAGCTCCGGTTCTAGAAAAAGGAAGCTGTTTGCAAAATCTCATCTCCATTCCTACCACCTCCTCGTGTGAACAGCGTGGCGGAGAGCTAAAGCTCGGACATCGTACAAAAGATGGAAATCTAACGGGATTCGTCCTTTCCATTATCTCCTCTCATCTCTGCCCTTTATTCCCATGGCCGTAGTCAAATTAACGCCGTTGATTTTTTTTTTTTTTACTAAAGCAAATATATCATATATGACAGGTAAGAATGCACTAAAAAAAAAATTCAAAAGATAACAAGTTCCGAAGCACTTCGTATAATTCCTCCTCTCCTAATCAGAAGGTCTTTCCAGAATAGTTAGCCACATAAGAGGTTACTGTCTGCTACCCCGTCGGCCTCTCGGATGAAAACAAAGTCTTCGTCTCAAAGTTGTTGCTTAGCTCATAGTAAATTATAAATTGAAGAATGGCTATCTTTTTGTTTATCCCCGTCTTTAATTAATCAAAATTTTTAGATTAAAGTTTTATCTTTATACCAATGTACTGCAAACTCTTAAATTACAACGTAACGTCATATATACCCTTTGTATTTCATTCGGCTCTTTTTCTTCCCACTTATACCTCCCTTTCTCCTTCATTCTAGTAATTGTAATATAAATCTTTATACCTCCCTTTTTCTTCTACGCCTCTTTCTCCAATTTAATTTTTTATAGAGTTTATCTAAAACACATGCTGAATGCTAGCCAATAGCAAAAATAAGAATGAAAATATATTTCACACTGATTCAGATTGTGAGGCTTAGTTTGCACTTTCATTTATAGCTAGATATTTCTTTCGGAACAATGCAAAGCCGAATTTATTCTTTAAAATGCAAAATCAAACTTTAATAAAAAAATAGAATAATTCCAAAATAGAAAAAAATAATTTATCAAAAAGTTTAAATATATATTACATGTTTCTAATTCTTTAGATATTCAGCACAAAATTAGGATTAACCCTTCCGCTTCTTTTTTTCTTTTTAAGCAAGGCATGTGCATTGCGCTTGTAGGGCAAAAATAAATATGATCATATCCCTATTAATAAAATAAAATATAATTTTGTAAGAAAATTTGTTAAAATACTTGTAGAAGAAGAAGAAAAAAATAAAAAAAGAGAGAAAAAAGTGATTTTAATTCTCTATTCCATCATAATCTCGTATACAGACTGATCATATTAATAATAAAAAAATATTACTCAATAAAAAAATAATATAAGTTGATATAGAATCATACTAATAAAAAAATATTATAAATGATGTAGGTTGTCACATAATCTCTAAACTTATACTAATAAAATTAATTAATATTTTTTAAACAAAGTGAATATAGTATCAAATAACGGCTTCTCTAGTTCCTATCTTTCACAATGGAAACATAATGGATACCTACAGCCGTTACTTTAAGCAATATAATTTAATAAAAAGGGCGTGGGGGGGAAGCAATGAAAGCAGTGCAAGAGAGATTGCACGTGGGCTGGCCACGCGTGGGAGACAGCGCGCCAGGCGCGGCCCAGCTTTGGCCGGTTAAAGCTCGCTCCCACGGCCCAACAGTATCGGATTCGGATCCGATCCCAATACCGCACGCTCCCCAACTTCTCTTTCTTTCGATATCTCTTTCCCTGTTTAGGTCTCTGTCTGTTAAAAAGAAAGTAGATCCAGTGCAGATCTAAAGAGGGAAAAAAGAAAAATAATAAAATAAAAGATGGAAAAAAGAGCTACTAGGTGCTGCCCTCGTTTGCTTCTCCTCCTCTTTTTCTCTGGTTTTCTTTCTTTATCTTACCTCGTGCTCTAAAGATAGAGGTATGATGGAGGCATGCATAACAAGATAGGACGATTAATTTTTGAAAGTTTTTTTATTTTTATTAAAGAGTAGATAATATGCATGTAGCAACAAAACAGCTAGCTGGAAGGTATTATTTGAATTTTTTGATTCTATATAAATACTCAAGATCGAGCTAAGGATTCAAATCAATTCAAATTTAATCATAAGCACTACGATCGGCCCGTGGTCAGCGTCAATATAATAGGTTATGGACGAAGTCTCCTCTGATATAATTTGTAACAACTTAAGACCTCATTCAAAATAACTAGTCGGAATATATTATTTAGGTTGCTTGATTCTGTATAAGTACTCAAGATTTACCTAAGGAATAACCAATGTGGGACTAAACACACGCCCATATAAGTTCTCGCAGTTGAGGTTTTGAGTTCAACCTGCCATGGAAAACTAATTTGCATCTTATAAAAATGAGGGTGATTATATTTTTGTTTGGAGTAGAGAAAGTTTGGGACCAACTCTAAAGAGCCATCACAACAGGAGCATCATGTTGAGACAAGTACAGTCATTCATGATTTGAGATGTCGCATTTGAATCCTACAGGGTCGCTATGGGTTGAACGTTGATGATAGCCACTAAAGTGTGGTTTGCTGCATACATGACTCGATAGTGTTTGATCGTGGTTTAACATTTCGGTACGATTTGATATAATTTGTCCTGGCTTGAGACATTATTTGAACCAACTATAGCCAATCATAATGAACCATAACTAACCTACAAGAGAAGGGTTCGTTGCACTTAAAATCAAAACATAATTAATGCTTGTGGAAACTTTGTAGCCATGTTTGTCGTAGAATATGATGCTTATCCACCAGCTAGGGCTTGATGGGACACTGTTTACTACGCTTGGGCATGCGAGTTATTAGCACTAAAAAAGAATGACATGTTATGATGTCAAGCTTTTAGCAAGCTGGTGGTTGGGAAGGAGACTCTCACCACTGAATATCAACTCCATCTTCAGTATTTTCTCTAGCTAGTGCATGTTTGGATGAGAGATACATTGTCCATCCCAGAGATGGACGGCTATCACCGATCACTCAACCCTTTATGTTTGGCATGCCAACACGGTGGGCGATAGCCTTCCATCTCCAAGCTCGGTGCTGTGTTGCTTATTCAAACATGCACCGGCCTCTGCAGTGCAAAACAAGCATCGCAAAAGATCTCGACTCCTACATGTTATCTTTGTGCTAAAACTCAAATATTCGAAGCGGTGATATTCGCCCAGGTGGCAATGCGTCTAAACCTCTCTAGTCCCTTGGAGCTTGAAATTCATGTCAGTTTCTTGAAAATTGATTCCGGCAACAATACATCTATGAGAGTGTGGGGGTGATCTATTTTGGTTGTGCCCTTGTTAGCAATGACCACTAAGAGTGTCCTAATTTAGAGGGTTGGCATGTAGGGGGAAGTTGTCACACTAGATTACATCATGTAGGAATGCTGATGGAGGCAGAGCCATGTCGAGCCTTTTTGTCTAGAGTGTCACTCACCTCTGATAGCCACATCTATGAGCCTTAATTGGTGGCTTACCAGGTTTTGAACAGGTAATACTTAGGGGTGCAAATGGGTTGGATCGGATCAGGTCTTAAGTAACCTCTGTTGGGGTATGTGGAGACCTTTGGTGATGAAGAGAATTGAAGGAAAATCAATTCTGCATAGTTTTCTGTCTGGCGGACTGTCGGAGTCGACTCGAGCTTCAGTCGAGTCGACTCGGGAACAGTCGAGTCGACTCGAGGTCTGTCGAGTCGACCCGAGAGGAGAAAGCCGCAAAAACCATGTTTCTGTCTGGATTGTCAGAGTCGACTCGAACTACAGTCGAGTCGACTCGGAGCATCGTCGAGTCGACTCGAGATACAGTGGAGTCGACTCGAGATCGTGCCAGTTAAACTGGAAGTTGTTCAGACGTGCCAGAGTCGACTCGGACTTCAGCCGAGTCGACTCGGGCTCGCGAAGAATCATACGGACGATTTTCTTTTGGTGTTTTTGGTGGCGTTTCGACGGCTATGATCATCTGAAGGTCTTGAGACTATATATAGGACTCATGAGAGCCCTAGGGTAAGATTATTGGCCGTATATTTGAGAGAGACTCTTGTTTGTGAGGCTAGGGTTCTAGAGAAGAAGAGGATTGGGATCCTACTTCTTGTGCAAAGGGAATTCTGTGTGAATCTCTTGTAGATCGATCGCTTGTGATCGTTCGGGTGTGTGCTATCTCTGTAATCAGTTCATCCTTATTGAGATTTGGAGCGGTGGAGGACGTAGGCTATTTGTAGCCGAACCTCGTTACATTTTGTGTTTGCTTTGCTATTTTCTTCCTTCTTCTTCCTTTGATCTTTGATAATCCGTTGTGGTGCTCAAGTGTTTTATCCTACTGATACCACGGGGTAATCTTTTGCCCTTCGTAGGCGGAGCGAAGAGGTGATCCTTGAGTCCGGAGTCGAGGGAGCGAGAGAGTGCTTATCCGTTTGTATCTCTCTTGCTTGTCCGACGTCGGTGGCGGCACTGGTGTGAGTGGGTTCCGGTGCGGGGCGCCGACAACAATTGGTATCAGAGCTATTGGTTATTCTGCAATGGCGGATGAAGGGAAGTTGCGAATTGAGAAGTTCAATGGCACGAACTTCGGGTTTTGGAAGATGCAAATAGAAGATTACCTTTACCAGAAGGATCTCTATTTACCTCTTGGAGGTAGAGCAAAGAAACCAGAGAAGATGTCCGATGAAGACTGGGAGGTCCTCGATCGAAAGACGCTCGGCACCATCAGATTGTCACTTGCATCCCAAGTGGCATTCAACATCAAAAACGAGAAGACGACGATGGAGTTGATGGCAACATTGTCGCGGATGTACGAGAAACCCTCAGCATCAAACAAGGTATTTCTCATGAAGAGGTTGTTTAATCTTCGTATGAAAAATGGCGGCAGCATAGCAGAATACCTCAACGAGTTCAATGGACTCACGGCCCAGTTGGAGTCAGTGGAGATTAGTTTTGACGATGAGATTCGGGCATTGCTAATCCTCTCTGGATTGCCTGATAGCTGGGAGGGCCTAGTGATGGCGGTGAGCAACTCTTCGGCAACGGGGAAATTGATTTTTGATGACGTTGTGGGAGTGCTTCTGAGTGAAGAAGCAAGAAGGAAATCTTCTGGAGCTACGGAGTCGTCTGGAAGTGCACTAAACACCTCTGACCGGGGAAGACAAGAGAAGGACGGTCGTTTTCGAAGCGACTCGAAGTCGAGATCCAGCAGGTCTCGAGCACCTCAGAACAAGGGAGCGAAGTGCTGGAACTGCGGGAAGACGGGGCACTTTAGGAGAGATTGCAAATCTCCTAAAGGAAAGCAAGGCGACCACACCGAAGGAGTCAGCAAGGATCTGGCAAATCTTGCTGAAGACGGTGATATGGATGCCCTCGTTCTATCTTTGTCTACCTGTGACGAGTCTTGGGTGATAGACTCGGGCGCGTCTTTCCATGCTACATCCCAACGGAAGCTTCTTGAAGGATATGAGAAGGGAGACTTTGGCAAAGTCTACCTAGGGGATGGAGAGCCTTGCACCATACAAGGAAGGGGAAGCGCGGAAGTGAAGTTGGTTTCTGGATCTTCACTTGAGCTTGAGGACGTACGGCACGTACCTCAACTGCAGAGGAATCTGATTTCTGTTGGACAGTTGGCGAGCCAGGGGTACAAGGCTACTTTCACAGCTGATCAGTGGAAGATATCCAGAGGTTCGTTGACGGTGGCTAGTGGCAAGAAGGTTGGGACACTTTATGTCACCAACGGCACGGAGAACTCTATTGGAGTTGTTGCAGCAGATGTGGACACCAAGTTATGGCATTGTAGACTTGGGCACATGAGTTATCAGGGACTGGAGGTGATGCACCAGTTGGGAAAGCTGCAGGGTCTCAGGAGTGTTGAGATGGACTTCTGTGAGGATTGTGTTCTCGGAAAGCAGAAGCGTGTTTCATTCAACAAAGAAGGTAAACCTCGGAAGCAAGAAAAGCTAGATCTCGTGCACACGGACGTGTGGGGGCCTGCACCAGTTTCTTCCATTGGTGGATCTCAGTACTATGTTACTTTTATTGATGATGCTACCAGGAAGCTTTGGGTGTTCTTCTTGAAGCACAAGTCAGAGGTATTTGGGGTCTTCAGGAGATGGCAGGTGATGGTAGAACTCGAGACAGGAAAGAGGTTGAAATGCCTGAGATCGGACAACGGTGGTGAGTATTGTAGCAGGGAGTTTGAGGACTACTGTGCAGATGCTGGGATCGTCAGGCAAAGGACAGTTCCAGGAACACCACAACAAAATGGAGTTGCTGAAAGGATGAACAGAACAATTAATGAGCGTGCCAGGAGTATGAGGATACATGCTGGATTGCCACAGCAGTTTTGGGCGGAAGCAGTTAACACTGCTGCCTACTTGATCAACAGAGGGCCATCAAAGAAACTTGAATTTGGGATTCCTGAGGAAGCATGGACAGCGAAGAAGATTGATTTGGCGCACTTACGAGTATTCGGTTGTACCAGTTATGTCCATGTTGATTCCAGTCAAAGAAGCAAACTAGACGCCAAATCAAAGAAGTGTATTTTCGTTGGATACGGAGGTCAACAGTTTGGGTACCGATTTTGGGATCCCGAACACAAGAAGATCATTCGTAGTAATGATGTGGTATTCAATGAGAAAATGCAGCAGAGCACTGAATCAGAAACAAAACCTGTTGAGCCGTGTTTTGTGGATCCTGAAGAGGAGTCTACAAATTCTGGTCAGAAGACTCAGTCAGAGCAAGAACCTGAAGCATTGGCACCCCCTCCACAACTAAGAAGGTCCACTCGTAGTACTCATGGGAAGCCTCCTCAAAGGTATGATGGGACTCTTAGTTATTTGCTGCTCACAGATAATGGCGAACCTGAATGCTTCACGGAGGCATTGGAGGTTGATACCAGGAAGGAGTGGGAGTTGGCTATGGATGATGAGATGAAGTCATTGGAGCAGAATCAAACGTGGGATTTGGTGGATCTGCCCAAGGGGAAGAAAGCACTGTCAAACAAATGGGTTTACAGGCTGAAGGAAGAGCAAGGCGGGAAGAAGCGATACAAGGCCAGGCTGGTTGTAAAAGGATTTCAGCAGAGAGCAGGTATCGACTTCACAGAGATCTTTTCTCCTGTAGTCAAGATGAGTACTATTCGAGCGGTGCTGAGCATGGTGGCAGTAGAGGATCTTCACTTAGAGCAGCTTGATGTGAAGACGGCCTTTCTCTACGGAGATCTCGATGAGGAGATATATATGCAGCAGCCGGAGGGATACATTGCAGCTGGCACGGGTGACTTAGTCTGCAAACTAAAGAAAAGCCTCTATGGTTTGAAACAGGCACCCCAGACAATGGTATCTCAAGTTCGATAGTTACATGCTTGAGATAGGATACAGGAGATGTCAGGAGGATCACTGTTGCTACTTCCGGGACTTCGGTACATCTTACATTATCTTGCTATTGTATGTTGATGACATGTTAGTTGCAGGAGCTAGCATGCATGAGATTGCAAAATTGAAGCTGAAGCTGTCAAGAAAATTTGCAATGAAGGATCTAGGAGCAGCAAAACAGATCCTTGGGATGCGGATCAGTAGAGATAGGTCTAAACATATCCTCAGACTATCTCAGGCAGAGTACATCAGCCGAGTACTCAGGAGATTCTGCATGGAGGGTGCCAAACCTGTTGGCACACCGCTGGGTGCCCATTTTAAGCTCTCAAAAGGGCAAAGTCCGAAGACGCGGGTGGAGGAGCTCAATATGTCAAAAATCCCGTATGCATCGGCAGTGGGGAGCTTGATGTACGCTATGGTGTGTACGAGACCAGACATTGCTCAAGCAGTGGGAGTTGTGAGTCGCTTCATGAGCTGCCCAGGCTTGGAGCATTGGCGCGCAGTCAAATGGATACTGAGGTATCTGAAAGGCACTGAGCACATGTCATTGTGCTATGGAGGTTCTGAGATCCGGTTACAGGGCTATGTGGACTCAGACATGGCAGGAGACTTGGACGGCAGGAGAAGCACGACAGGGTACTTGTTCACCTTGGGCAGTGGAGCCGTCAGTTGGATTTCCAGGTTGCAACCAGTTGTTGCATTGTCGACTACGGAGGCGGAGTATGTGGCAGCCACAGAGGCGTGCAAGGAACTAATATGGCTTCAAGTCTTGATGAAGGAGCTTGGGAAGGAACAGAAGGATTGCATGTTATATTCAGATAGTCAAAGTGCAATTCATCTGGCAAAGAATTCAGCTTTCCATTCAAGGACGAAGCATATTGACATACGGTACCACTTCGTGAGGTCATTGCTCGAGCAGGGACTCGTCAAGTTGGAGAAGATTCATACAAGTCAGAATCTTGCAGATATGTTGACGAAGGTCGTCACGGTGGAGAAGCTGAGGAGTTGTTCAGCTTCTGCTGGTCTTCATGCTTGAAGACGTTGAGGAGGCATCGTACCTATTTCACTAGGATGATTTAGTTTCAGTGGGAGCACAGAGGAGAGCCAAGTAACAAGAGGATATACCCAAGGTCTCCAAGTGGGAGATTGTTGGGGTATGTGGAGACCTTTGGTGATGAAGAGAATTGAAGGAAAATCAATTCTGCATAGTTTTCTGTCTGGCGGACTGTCGGAGTCGACTCGAGCTTCAGTCGAGTCGACTCGGGAACAGTCGAGTCGACTCGAGGTCTGTCGAGTCGACCCGAGAGGAGAAAGCCGCAAAAACCATGTTTCTGTCTGGACTGTCAGAGTCGACTCGAACTACAGTCGAGTCGACTCGGAGCATCGTCGAGTCGACTCGAGATACAGTGGAGTCGACTCGAGATCGTGCCAGTTAAACTGGAAGTTGTTCAGACGTTCCAGAGTCGACTTGGACTTCAGCCGAGTCGACTCGGGCTCGCGAAGAATCGTACGGACGATTTTCTTTTGGTGTTTTTGGTGGCGTTTCGACGGCTATGATCATCTGAAGGTCTTGAGACTATATATAGGACTCATGAGAGCCCTAGGGTAAGATTATTGGCCGTATATTTGAGAGAGACTCTTGTTTGTGAGGCTAGGGTTCTAGAGAAGAAAAGGATTGGGATCCTACTTCTTGTGCAAAGGGAATTCTGTGTGAATCTCTTGTAGATCGATCGCTTGTGATCGTTCGGGTGTGTGCTATCTCTGTAATCAGTTCATCCTTATTGAGATTTGGAGCGGTGGAGGACGTAGGCTATTTGTAGCCGAACCTCGTTACATTTTGTGTTTGCTTTGCTATTTTCTTCCTTCTTCTTCCTTTGATCTTTGATAATCCGTTGCGGTGCTCAAGTGTTTTATCCTACTGATACCACGGGGTAATCTTTTGCCCTTCGTAGGCGGAGCGAAGAGGTGATCCTTGAGTCCGGAGTCGAGGGAGCGAGAGAGTGCTTATCCGTTTGTATCTCTCTTGCTTGTCCGACGTCGGTGGCGGCACTGGTGTGAGTGAGTTCCGGTGCGGGGCGCCGACAACAATCTCGATCGACCCGATTCGGTTTTTTGTTCGGATCCTGATTTTAGATCCAGACCCAATTCAAATGAAGATCGGATTGGGTCAGGTCGGGATGTATAACGTTACGGTATAAAACTTGTTTGGGATGCGCATGCTCTAGTTGGATGCCATGCCTTTGTGAGTTTGAATGGGTTGGATGGTTAAACAAGCCATGCACAATCTCTATAAGGTGGAGATCAGTTAATTTTATATATATATATATATGAACCAAACTTGCAGGAATCCAAAATATATAATGGTCTACTCTAATGATCATAACATCTGATTTGCCCACCTGGTTGACTTTCTATCAAATGGGGATGAAAGAACAATTGAAAACATGTACATTGAGATTTACGAATTTAGGCTAATATAACAGTTTGATTAGTCTCTGTACCTTTTAGATTCTAGGGATCTATGGATCTAAATTTCTGACTACTTTCTCAGCACCTGAAACTTTGAGTCCATGGAGCTCGTCTCAAAAACCTGATAAAAAAAATCATTGGTTTAAGCAATACAAACTAAATCCTATATAGTTAAATTTTCATATTTATCCAATATTGGATTCGTTATGGTGTTCCTTGAATTACTGATCAGTATATCATATTAGCAGATGAACCTACAGGTCACAGTTAAGTTGATAAGTTCCCAAACTCATTTGGGTTATTATTATGTTTAATTTTCAAACCAATCCAACAATTAATTATTTCTAAAAAGTTGTGGCAATATAGCTTGCTATGATCCAATACTATTGTCTAACAAAAATTAGATGCCTTTTGCAATTGTTATTCTTCCATTTCTATTGAAGCAACGAATGATCCGTTATGATTGAAGAAAAGCAAGCCATGGGACTTTCATTAATATATAATTTTATAATGATCCAATGGTGGATCTAGCCATAGTGGTGTCCAAATTGGACTCAGTTAATTCAAGTAGTTATTCCGTGCCAAAAATTTTTGACCATAAATTAAGGAGCCAAATTTTATAATGGTTAGGTCAAAGTAAAAAAAAAAAATTCAAAAAAAATTTAACTTGAGATACTTTTAAATTCAGAAAGAATTAGATGAAAGCAAAATCACTATAAAAGTCATGTCTACTTCCCAGAGTATTTTAACTTTTTTTAAAAGTATTTTTACTAATCATGTCTATTTTGGAAGTGTTGCAGTCACTTTAATTAAAAGAGAAATTCAATCCGAATTGTATAGAAATAGAACTAGCATAAATAATACTCTTGTATCTTTGTTTTATTACTATTAATAAAAGAAAATATGGCTTAAGTCTTACTTTGGTCTATTTTCTACCTTCTTTCAGAAGAATTGAATTGAATGAGCTAAAAAAATTTCTTTCTTCTCCTCAATCAGGGCTAGGACATAACTTTACCTAGTTATCCTGACTGGCTTACTAATTTTGCAACCAAATATATGAGGGGATTACCGGTAGACTCCGACATCTCTTGAGCATCATTCCCGGCCATAGGTAATTGGTTGCGTTGGCTAGAAGCCAAGGTTGGCCAAGGTTGGTGCCCACTCCACAAATCACTCAGCTCCTACAAAGCAGCTATTGTTTCATCTCTCTTGGAGAGTACGTACTTTGCTCATTATAGCGTATCTATAGTTCTCTGTACTGCTACACGGGTCCATGCTAACTCCCGTACGTACTTATGTATTTGTGGCTGCCACCTTTGGAAGTCGTTTGGAGATTCTTGTACATATATATATATATATATATATATATATATATATATATATATATATATATATATATATATATATATATATATATATATATATATATATATATATAGACACACACGCTGCTACAAGAAACATGCATACGTACTTTGCTCATTGTAGCGTATCTATAGTTCTCTGTACTGCTACAAGGGTCCATGCTAACTCCCGTATTTATGTATTTGCGGCTGCCACCTTTGGAAGTCGTTTGGAGATTCTTGTACATATATATATATATATATATATATATATATACACGCTGCTACAAGAAACAAAGCCACCTCACTCGTATCGTTTCATGCATGCATGCATCAAGAAGGCCGATCGAAGACTTTTCCACCAACTTAATTCTTCTCCTTATCACACGTAGGTGTTAGGTACGTACTTAATTAAAAAATATGATATAATGCATGACACGTGTGCAGGACCACGGGGCAGATGGTGCGTCTCACGTGGGTCGTGAGAGGGGTGGGTCCAGGTCGTATCCCACCCCACGACGCGGTTTTCGTGGGCCCAAGTGCGTCCCCACGTGCGTAGCTGTCCGTACGTGTGTAATGCCAAGCAAGGTGAGCTGTTCTCATAAATGATGGCTGTGGCCTGTCTGGTATGGACCATGAGCTTAGGTTAGGATCATTTGGCTCGTTTGGTCCATGATGGAGAAGATTACAACTACATGAAATGACCTATTGGAGCTTGATTGCCCTACCTTCCAACCATGTCAAATAAGGTATGCTAATATAAATGGAAGTTGCATAAGAGTGAAAATTAATGGGCTTATTTCATTAAGAAAAAGAAGGGGCTAATTCCATTGGCCAAGGACACAATGGAAGAAGGGTTGCTTTAATCATGCTTGTCGCATCTATAATTCATTTGAGATGCATTGCATGCATACAAACAATGTAGAGATTTGTGCCTTCATGCACCTCAAAATTAATGCTTCCATCTCAAACAATGTCATGATTTGGCTTCATAAAGTTTGCACAAAGATTCTCACTCTATCTTAATTTCTCTTTTTTATATTTTTTTAGTGAAAAATATCTAGTAATGATTTTGGTAGATTACTACTTGCTCAAAGACAGAAGTTGAAGATGCAAGAGATGCCGCATCAAACCAAGTAAAAACTCAAGTAAAACCTAAAGGACCGAACAAAACCGGCGAAATAAAAAAATCACCTAGACACAGGATTCCGAAGCAGCAGAAAAATTAAAAAAAAAAACAGTTCACATCTTAAGAGCAGCAGCTAAAACATGATCCTCCAAAAATTAATGTACTCATTTGCAAAATTTGTGACTAGTAATTTGTATTAGAGGAGATATAGTATATCAATAATTGGCATTTGAACCCATTCAAATGACCATGCAAAAAATCCAGAGAACTCACACGCAAAAAGAATGAAACATAAACAATATTTTGAGGGAATTTTTCCTTCACTATTGTAATAGCTTACAGCTGGTTCTCCTCCAAAAAATTTAAAGCAAAAAATAATATAGCGCATATATTTTTTTCTTGTAAAGTTCATAGAAGCCTGATGTTGGATGGGGAAAGATATAAAGACAACATCTGCGTTGGCAATTTTGCCTTCATCTTCAATGATATTCTTTTCGCCCGTGCCCATCAATGATAATGTTTAAAGTAGAGATGTTTCTGCCAGCAATGATATTCTTATTCGAATTTAAAGATATAAATTAAATTTATTTGATACAAAGTTACACCACACGCAATGAAGGCCTCTGTAATTATGATGTTGAAAGTAAATTTTCTATGCTATCCAGCTGTAGAATGAATACTAAAAAACAAAATTCTTCCTTCTTTTCTTTCAAAATTTTGTCGAGTATCGCTAAAATTTCATCGTTATAGTCTTTATTTGTTATAATGTATAGATCCATTTGTGGAGAATATTCTTTTTACAATGTCACCACATTAGCTTGTTGAACAATCAAAGCTCCATCTAAATTTTATGCCTTATGGGCATACAATTAATCTTTCAGCATATGCTCTTGTAATTATGGTTGAAAAGCCAACTTAAACATGTTTCACACTAGAAGTAGTTGTATGTTCTTTTGAACTATCTAAGAGATAATTAAGGCCATTAATTTGAAACTTCAACGGGCATCTCTTGTGGGAGAAAAAAAAATATAATGTGGTACGTATATACTGAAAGACTTTTGAACTAAGACCTTGTGAATGTAAGAATATAACCAAGAAATAGGTCCTGGAACCAAAACGAATTGCATAATAACTGTGAGGACCCGTGCGGGCATGTGTTTAGTCCCATATCGGTTATTTGCTGGGTATATCTTGAGTACTTATACAGGATCAAAGAACCCAAATAATACCTTCTGGCTAGCCATTTTGGGTGAGGTCCTGGGTTGTTACAAAAGATATCAGAACGGACCCAGCCCATAACTTATGTGGATTAGGAAACACTGCAGCACGGATTCATTGGAGTTGACCACGGATCGATCGTGGTGTTTGTGATTAGATTTGAATGGATTTGAACCCTTAGCCTGACGAGGACGTCAGGGCTTGAACGGGGGGAGTATGTGAGGATCCGTGCGGGCGTGTGTTTAGTCCTACATCGGTTATTCGCTGGGTAGATCTTGGATACTTATACAGGATCAAGGAACCCAAATAATACCTTTCGGTTAGCCATTTTGGGTGAGGTCCTGGATTGTTACAATAACAAAAGAAACTAGATCAAGATTCTCATTAATGTTCGATACAAGTTTTGAATGATGCAAATATTATGCATCATACCATACAAATGTGTACGTACATCGTACAATACACCAATTATCACATTTTGCAACTGAAATATGTGGCCAAAGGCTGTCACATTATCTTAGAAAAAGAATCCAAATTAATGTATGTGAATCGATCGTATGGACTCCCATTGAAATGAATGCAGTACATGGATACCATGGAATTATTGTAAAGGATTCCCATTCATCAATCCATCATATTTTCTAATCGCATTGCATGGCCACCTAAAACATCTCCTAGGTAGATAGCTGATCCAAAGAACCAAATGTGGAGATAGGTGGATTTGGGCTTTTGTTTGGATCTTAAACTAGATATTAGATTTGGATTTCAATTTGAGAATCTTACCTGAATCTAACCTATTGCTAGCCTTGTAATAGGTGTTGGTGAATATGTAACATAAAAGGAAAGGGAGGGTTCTAGAAGGTTTCCAAATTGAATTTTATATTTGCCTATCATCATAAACAATAAGCAACCAAATATTCTCAAGGCCACAAGCATGTGCTCTTGGTATTACTTTATTAGATTTTGTGTTCTTTGCAATATAAACAGTTTAATTATATGTTGTGGGGTAATGGCGGTGCTATGGTTGTTTTATAGTGAGTTCAAGTATGTTCAAACATTACTGCTACAAATCATTGGTGGAGAGAAGATTTATAATTTCCATGGCAACTCCATTCCTCATTTTTATAGAATAGGTTTCCTATAGCGCTTTCTTTCTTAGTACAACTTAGTCTCCTCAAGACTGGTTTAAGTTGAATAAGATAGTTCCTAGCCAATATATAATTTCCTATATGATGATGTCCCCATAGATAATTAATAGATCAGTTCAACAAAAATGTCAAAAAATTATAATCATAAAAAAATATGACATTAGATGGTGGAAAAAAAAACTAATATATATTTGCAAAAGAAACAAAAATAACAGAATTAAGAGTTGAATCAGGGCTCGCATATGGGGCTAGCTCCTGTTGTTGCATGGTTTTGGACTGTGGTCTAAAAAGGATCAGATGTAAGCAACCTTATCTTTATATCCAAAAAGACATTTTTTAATACTTCGGACCTATGACCTCTTCGTCACAATATAACAATCTTAAAGTTACTTTAAGATGCACTCTTAGAAAAAAATATAAAAGAGAAAAAAAAACAAGTAGAAGAGTTAAAAAAATATATATAAAAATGGAAAAACTAGAACAAGTACATATGGTGTCGCATAATTCATGAACATTTTGCATGCTTATTAGTAAAACTTGAGAATTGCTAAATAACTGGTTTATAATTCATATAAATGGCCTACAAGACTATCCGACCATTTGGACTCAATTTCATAAATCTTTGCTCATCATCATCTTTTTATTTTGCTTTTAATCACAAGATACATCACAATTAATTGCTCGAACCCATCAAATACTTCTACCAATTGGTGGTTAAGTACAAATTAGACTAACTATAAAACAATGGAAAGGTCGATTGCCGGAAGCTAACTCAAAAGAATCACCAATCGTATAAAATTAAGAAGGCCAATTATGGAGGATTCTTTTAATAATTTACAAAAGCATTCCACTTGTGATTAAATGATCTTTCACTCTGAAAGAACGAAACTAAACTCCACTAGTTCTTGTTCAAAAAAAAGAAAAAGAAAAAACAACTATAATATCATGTCAAAGAATGTTGGAGGTAGATAGGCATGAGCATCCAAAAGGCACCACCCAATGGTGGGATAGGCAGTCGTCATGGAAGTAATCATATGAAATAATTGGGTGAACAAAAGAGGTGGGAGTCAAACTTAGTGGGTAGGCATGTCCTAAGCCATGCCGTAATACTTATGGTTTATGCCCACCAACACAACCCTAATCCATCCCATCATAGAACTCAGCCTCCACTTCCCCAACCGTACTGAGGAGAAGGGAGGAAGCTCATATTAACTAAACCATGAAAGAACCTTTCCATGTGGAAGGGAACAAAACTCCTTTTGCCATTCAGAGAAACTTAAGGAGAAGTCCAGGGAGAAGCAGCCATTTATATTAAGGGATGGAAGAGAGAAGGACAAGGAGTTATTATGTGCATGCCGAGGGCTCGTGGTCCACCCCGGGCTCCAAACAGCTCAGTAATTTATGTCGACAGCTGGTCGTATTTTGCTATCTTTGTCGCATCCCAAATGCCCAGTTGCACACCACAAGATTTTGGTGGAGAGACCGTGCTTGTGTCAGGTCTTAATCGCATTCAGACATTGTTGATCGCATTGTCGTCAGTTTAGCTGCCAAAAGGAGGAGGCTGGTGGTCCAAAACACCTTGTTGGATGTTAATTTGGTCCCTACTCTCACATCCCTCCCTTAATTCTTAAGCTTTCAAGATGATTAATGTAAGAATATTAAGCTCAAATGTGATGATAATTACAAGTGTTAGCTAGTTGTCATGTTAGATTTCTATGAGTTTTAGATATCAATCACATTCATGATCAAATTGTCATTAAGGATTAGTGGTCCTTACTCTCACATATATGTACAGTAACCTGGCTTAATTTCAAAGATTCAAGGTTTAAGATAGTTTAATTGCAATGTTATATTAGTTACAGCTACTTGTTTTCATATTTGTCAAAATCCCATGGTATACAAGCATCTAGTAAGGGGAAACACTTTGAAGAAAAAAGTCCATGGCTATCTGATCTGTAATTTCTTCCTTGGAAAGTTTTGATCTTCTATAACTATATAGGTATGAAAATGATGATGCGAAAGGAATGGCTTTTCGACTAGGGTTTTTTTATCGAAAAGAAGTTGAAGCAAGATTTTAAGCTTCTGCTTTCGCATGAAAGCAAAGTTGTAGGTTCTGATTTGCTCTACTGGATGGTTGGCTAGCGAGAAATTTCATTGGCCAAAAGTAATGTACATATTGGCTTCACTAGATTATGTAAGACAGCCAATGCATCTCCTAATGAAAAGTGCATGGGAGCCCAACCATGATGCCCAAAAAAAAAAAAAAAGGGAAGTTCTGCCATCATGTGTTACGCGAAATTTGGTGTGATATACTAGAACCCTATCAATCTTATGAATTGCATCAGTCTCCTCGTACCATAATCAGCTATCATTTTTTTTTCATGGTCAAACCTCATAGCATTACTCTAGCAGAAAGTATTTTATTAACACAAATCTTGAAGTGAATTTTTAGTTATCTATAGGCCATGTTATTGCTTTATATATTGAAATCATTTTGTAGATGATATAAACAAGTGTATCCCTTATGCAAATTAGAACCTCTATGCTCTTTTCTTTGGCTACAGACCTCTATACTCTTTTAACCATAGGTTTTCTCGTCCAAGATAAAGCCCATATTCTCCAACTCCAGCAAGCTCGACAGGCACCAATTACACCATCATATGCATGCAGCTTTATCGATCAAAGTATGATTACTAAAGTTTAAGAACATTTTACCTTCAGCTTTTAGTCAAAAAATGAACCTAGAAGACCAGTATGAATTCAAGTGCAATGGATTTGTGACTTTAAAATTGAAACAGATGGTGATGTGACTTTGGACTTCGAAGAATATAGGGATTGAGTTCTTTATTTCTTTTTGACTGGAGATCTGGAGCTTTGTCACAAAGCTGAAAAGGATAGGAGGAAAAAGGAGATTATAGGTATAATAAAAGTTGCTGAGGATTAGTTACACTCGAGAAGGAGAATAATCCTTGGATTAAGTGTCTAATCCTACAATCATTGCTGTGACGCTAAGCTTCCAGGGAAGGCCAAAACTACTTAAATATATAGTTCAAATTGGAAGCACCTTTGGTGTACCTACCCTTTCCTTTGGATTTTTGCATGACGGTAATCAATTTGTCTAACTTTGGTGTGCCTACTTAAATATACACTCGATTAGCACCAATTATTATTCCTAGTTACTTATGTTTCTTCCCATTAATTTGTTTAACTGGCCCTAATCTTCTTCACATTCAATTGCTTTAATATTTTCAACCTGCAAATAACTTGACTGGTCTAATTCTATATTATTTAGGAAATATAATGGTAAATTTGTAGCCAGTTCACAATGGTCCATTGCTGGGACCCTTGACAAGTTTTAGTAAACATTCTTTAGTTTAACTTCTAGTCATCTCTACATTATTTCTAAATATTTATCATTGAAATATAAAGAAAGCTCAATCAGCTAACTGCATGTATCTAGTAGGCTATTGGTTAATCTAAATTTACTCTTAATGATATCTAATTGTCTAAATATTCTACCGAACCTAAAGTTAGATAAAGCCTATCCTAATTACATCCAACTCACCACATAAGTTCAAGGAAACAAAACAATATCAAAACCACGGAAACCAACGATTTGGTAGTTATAGTTTGGTCTCTTTCACGCGACAAGCATCTTTGTAGCTTGAATGTCCTCATCAATCCTTTGCTGTCTTCTAATGCATATGCTTCAACCAACTACTATCCATATCTGAATACAAAGGAATAATTTCACAGTACAATTTAGATTTTGTCGGTTTCTATCATACGCAGCTACTTAAACAATTTTCCAGAACATTAACAACAAGGATTTTTTTTTAAAAAAAAAATTTATATATATTGTGAAAGCAATCACTTACCTTGAAACTAAATCCAAGAGTATAAGTGCCTTAATCTCTGATCCAAGAGAAGAGATTTATTGTGCAGTGATCTGACCATCTAGGGTAGTTTTAGATAAGATTAGGAAGATAGTTCCACCACAACCAAGATTCGGTCACAAACCTTTAATTTTCAAAGACTATAATTTTTTTATCAACGTTTCTTTTTAGTGTGAGAGACACCAAAATGAAGCTCTTAACAAGTATCACAATAGCGCTTCCACCACCAAGAGGTTCGACATGTGAACGGGTCCAGGGCTTGCAAAATAAAGTACCCTTTTAGAAAATATTTTGACTACCATATCTCTAAATCTTAGAAGAATTAGATAAAGCGATTGTAAATAAAGTTAATGTAGAAATTGACATCTAAATATAAAATATTTTTTTTTAATAATTGAGATATTATAAGTAAGTTTAACATAATATTAAAAAAAAAAGGAAATCTAGAGCTCTACTTTCACCAATTTCTTTATTTTCTGTTTTCTTTTGAGAAGTCCACGTCGAATAAGTCGAGAAATCTTGAATTCCAATAAAATTTTAAACCTTGTCGATCACACTTTATAGACAGCCTATCTACATGCGCATAATCTACATTATGGATTTATCGTAAGGCACCTTAAAATACTATTATGAGACCACTAGAAATTCACTTAACTTACATGCATGTTGAACTTCAATAAACAAAACAATACAAGACAATATACATGACCTAATGAATATCTTAGCATCTGATGTTCCGAAGAAAAACAATTATACCAAGTAAAATGATGATTGATGACTGCATTCTCTATCATGCATGCATTACAGCATCTAGTAGTATCTCCTTTGTCATACCTGGGATTCAGATTCTTAAACAAAATAACTAATTTTACACATGTTAGGCTTTAAATTAATCTAATACAATATTTCCGTACGAGATTCTTTGCTCATCATTTTTATACCCTTCCTCTCGTAGACAAAGCGTGTGTATCTCCCCATCTTATAGAACCTTCATAGATCTCTTTACCTTTTCCAAACTTTACTATAATACTAATTCAAGTTAAAAGAGGGAAATTCCTTCTCTAATGACCATCTCCTCCCTCTCCAACTACATGCCCATCTTTTCTAGATTAAGGAATATAAACAGAATAAAAACATATAATTATTTACATACCATTTTTATTTCACCCATTTGGCATTTAGTCTAAAATTTAGTGTTTAATATCCAAAAAAAGGAAAACACATTAATTTCCTAAGAAATACATGCTTTGCCCTCCTAAATTTGATATTTTTCTTTTTTTTTTCCTTTTTTTTACGCAACTAAACCCTGGGCGATCGCGCGATTGGTCCCCAGATCGGTGGTCTCGTACACCGGGAGCTCGTCCCTGTACCGTCCGATCGCCGTCAAATTCTCCAACTCGAACAGATCCGAGCTCGAATCGCTCATCGCATCCTCTTCCTCCTCGTCCTCCTCCTTCTGCAACCCCCGGAGCAATTTCTCCACCTTTCTCGCCACCACAGACGGCGCCGGCGGCGGCGCCAGATCCTCGTCGACGAGACACTTGTGCCCGCACGGCCGGCAGTCCTCGCCGACGATCACGCTCACGGGGCAGAACCGCACCGACCTCTTGCCCCCCTCCGCGGACGCCGCCGCCGGCGTCCGCCGCCCTCTCGATGACGGCGTCTTGCTCAGGCACGACCGCGAGTACGACGACGCCGACGAGCACGCGGACTCCACCGCCGCTGCAGGCGGCGGCGGCGGCGCGGAGATCTTGGATTTCTTGGGGTTTCCGGCGGCGGCGAAGAGCGAGTTGAGGAAGCTCGCCAGCCGCGCCCCCGGAGACGTCGGGCCGGTGGCCCGGCTCTTCCTCAGATCCCGGAGCCGGCTCCGGATCGACCCGGCCTTCTTCTTCTCCGGCGGGATCTCCGGATCGGACCGGATTCGGTCCGATCGGACCGGCCTGACCCCGGCCGAGTAGTAGGACTCGGCGTCGGAGGAGGAGAAGCCGCCGTAGCTGGAGGAATCCGAGGAGCTGGAGGTGGGGGTGACCAGACCGTGTCTGTAGTCCACCGTGCCGCGTCGGATCACCGCCCTCTCGCTCACTGCCGCAGCCGTCCACTTGAGCTCGTCCGCTTTCTGCTTCTTTCTAGCGGCAGCGGTGGAGGAGGAGGAGAAGGAAAAGGAAGGGTCAGGTGCTCCGCTTTTGCCGTGACTCCGCGTTGGTCCTCCGCCGCCGCCGTCGGATTCGTCGATGGAGCGGTAGATGGCGTCGAGGAGGGAGGAGGAGAAGGAAGGTTTGTTGCGGCCGCGCCGCGACGGCGGTCTCTCCCACCGTTCCATTCTTTCTCTCTGATAGTAGAACAAAACCAAAGAGAGGAGAGAAAATGGAGCCAACTAAAAAAGAACAAAGCTGAGATTTCCTCTCCTTTTTCGTCTCTCTCTCTCTTGTTGATTTCTTCCTTTCTTTTCTTTTACACTGTTTATTTCCTCCTTTCGTCTGATGCAGACAGCAGTGGAAACGAGGAGAGAGAGAGGGAAGGGAGAAGAATGGGAGAAGGGAGGAGAAGGTGGGGGGTTTAAAGCTTTGAGGTATGGGGAGGGAGGCCACGGCGAGAGGGAGAGAGAGAGCGATGTTGGTCGACGTGGCAGCTGCGCTGTTTCTGGATATGGGACCCGCGATTTTGATGTTCGTAGGATAAGTTTGATGGACGGCTAGTGATGATCCGGGGCCACTCAGTCTCGCGGTGGCTGTCGCCGAGAGGTGCGTCCCGTCACACCTGGTACGTATTTCAGCAACTGCTCGTTTTGGTTGGATTGGATTATATTGGCTGCAGACCGGTCGGATCGAACCGGGTTGTTTTCTTATATATTACGTGTCATGGATTCATGGAATGAGTTGTTTTATCCTTGAACCGGTTTCGGCTTTTGCGCAGTCGATAAGCTGATTCAGTCACCGGCCGGTGATCGTAACAGAATAGAGGGTTTTATTGAATTAATAAGGTATGCGCATGGGGTGGTTGCTTAACAACTACCATATCTAAATGATGCTATATTAATAAAGGAAGGCAATAGAATCCAACTGACGGAATCAATTATTTCTTCTTCCCCTTTTTTTTCTTCTTCTTCTATATCTGCCATTATGTAAATCAAAATGGGACTTAGAGCAAGGGTTGTCATTAGAGGTACAAATGAGTTGGATCATGAGTAACCCAAATCCAACCCAAAAGAAGATCGAACTGGATTGGATCCACCGCTGCAATTTTTGATCCAACGAATCATTCGAGCCGGGTCGGGTCTGTGTATAATCCGAACCCAACCCAAAAAATTAGAATTTGGGTCGAGTCCAAGTTGAGCCAACCCATTCATGACTTTCAGAATTTGTTTGCATCTCCGCGAGCCCAAATAATTTATTCAAATTTTAAATGAATCAGGTGGAATCGGGACTGAATTCAGTAAATCCAAATTCGACCCAAAAAATGGATTGGTTCAATTTGAGAATCCGACCCGGCCCTACGGATCCTCCAAAATGGGTCGGAGTCGGATCTAAACGGATCGAGTCGGATCACGAGTCTATCTGACCTATTTACTGTCTTAGTTGTCATTTATCAAAGATAGAATATTATTTTTGTTTTACCAAAAAGAGAAGTTGTTTTTGGTCATTAGAGGCTAATTAGCCTGGTCACACTTTAGTAGCAAGGTGAGCGCACGGAGTATTACTTTTCTGGCTGTAAGCATAGCTTTCTAACAATTCTTGCCGTCGTTTTCGAGCAACAGATGCTGTCTCGATCATTGTAGGCGAGGCTTACTTCAAGTCAATATTTGCAATGACAGGGACTTGAATTCAAGAGGGGGAATGGGCTAGGTCAGGTTCTCCGTAGTAGCTTAGTGTCCCTATATTACCAAAATTAAATCAGCATGACGTGACTGAATATAAAAAACTGAGAGCCCACCTTCGCATAAAACTGAGCTAAGCTATAGACTGATGGTCGCAGTCTAATAGAATGTTTCTTCGTAAATAAATATATATTTGCTAGTAACTATAAGAATTTGATGACTAGAACGTGAGAAAATCAGGCCAAAATATAAATATTTTCTAGTATTTTAGACTGAGCGACTCGAATTGATGGTACTCCTACCATTATTCTCTGAAAAAAAAAAAGAAGAAAGAAAGAATCCAACTCTACATTGTCACCATTATAAGACAATGCAAGGATGACCAATCATTGTAAATAATTAAAAGTCTAAACATGCGTGTGGGTTGTTTTGTGCCAGCGAGAATACAAATGGGCTGGGCCAAGCCTTATGTTTTGCAAGGCTTTTAAAAGGGCTGGCCCACTCAAACAAAGCATGAGTAGTTTCATTAATAACCCAAGTAAACAGGACATCGCTCCTATCAGCCTTTATAAGACCAACAAAACTAAGGCCCTCTTACCAGTAGGCTGATTGACTTCCCTAAATACGCACAGAGGCAAAACGTCGAAGAAGAATATGTCCATTATGAAAAATAGGACTGATATTAGTTTGTGTAATATTATAGTCTCTGAGCATGTCCGTGATCAGTTTTAAATCGTCTTCAACCCAGAGATGAACTTGGTATGCTCAATGCAAACTTTCTCTATGATGAAAATAACTGTTATTGGTTGTTATAACAATCAAAATTGGATACTTATTGCCAAAGAAAACCATCATAGAGATAAAATTATTTAAATAATAATATCCTAAAAGCTTAGGTCGATAGAGAATATGTCAATAATGTTTATTCCGATCTACATAGAGACTAAAACGGCGTGGGATTGTAAAAGCCCAGTTTTGTGGGCTTGTGGACCTGCCCGAAGAGGCTAGGCCCAAGGCCACTGTGCCATGTGGCACAAGGTAGGAGAGAAGAGAGTCCCGTTGGAGTCCTCTTCTCCTCCGGCATTTCCGACTAAGAGTCAGTCCTAGGGCCGCCTTGGTGGCTGCGTCACCCCTTTGATTCAAGAAGAAAAGAGGAGAGACAAGCTCTCCCCTATTTTGAGAAAGAAGAAGAGACTCTTCTTTCTTTTCTTTCTCTCTCCTCTCTCTTGATTTTTTTTTCTTCTATTTCTCTCTCTTAGCATGGTTCTATGGACCCAGCAGGAGGGTCCCATATGTGCTCATTGTGGACCTAGGTTGACTCTAATAGAGGGTTATGGACTAATGTTGCTATAACTACCCATCGTGCTAATCTTACCCCGACCATTGTCGAGCATTGCTAGACTCTATCATTATTGTGTTACTTGTACCATAATCTAATTCTTGTTTCATGATTGACTGGTTGGATTAGCCAGAGTGGATCGATCCAGATCATCGGATGTTGTTACTTAGTCGACCTTGTCCTTCCTTCATCTTAACTATTGTCAGCTACCATTGGACCCATAATTGATAATTCCTAATTTATTATCTTTTTCTTGAATGGATATATATTTCTTGATCAGATAGATTGAGTTATGCTGTGCCGATCGAATCAAACAATTGGACGTTGTCATCTAGCTGGCCTTATACTTCATCCTATGCGAATCTATTTTCATAGTCAACTCTAGTTTTTGTATGGGGCTGCAGTCATCTAGACAGGAAAATGCCCAACGAGATATTACACTCTAGTTCTAAAGGTAAGAGCCCCTATACTCGATCACCAAATATACACACACACGTGTGTGTGTGTGTGTGTGTTTATTAGTTTGTATTACTGGATTGGCATCGATAGATTTGGTTCGGCATGTGATGATATGTTTCTAGTACAAATATATTTTTATGGTTATCATACGTATCAGATATTGAGAATATGATTATGCGAACAAAGATACCTTGAATTTGAGAGAAATTCATTGTATAAGTAGTAACTAATTTGACAAGAATAATATGTAAATCAAATAGACAAGATATTGTTTAGACTAACCTTGTCATGAGATAGCACCCATGGCCTAATGCATGGGGACAGCCTCCACGAGCTTATATATGGAACAGTTTCCACGAGCTTAAGCATGGTATAGCGCCTATGGCTAACGCATGGGGAGAGCCTCCATGGGCTTACACGTAGAATTTTGTCAGTCTTGGATTGGGTGATAATCTTAGTTAGTCTAAAGTTGGAAGTTAATCAATGAGAAATATGAAAATCAAGTTAATGAGAAACAGATGAAATGACATAAGAAATTATTGCTGAACAATTGGCTACATTTGATTGATATATATATATATATATATATATATATATATATATATATATATATATATATATATATATATATATATATATATATTGAAAAGATGATATGGGAACTTATGTGCATGTTATTTATGAGCTTTTCGAATATTGATGCGATATTTTTTTATCTGATATTGTTAATTGATTATTTTTTTATTATTTATGGTGTAGTGGTTTAGAATTTTTATTGGGCCGTAAAAATTACAACTTCCTTCCTCTCTCTCGTTTTCAAAGTTGCAAGTTGCATAGTACATGGCTATGGTTGAGATTACAGGTGGAGGAAATGATTAGATAGAGCATTACTGATACTGGTTAGATGATTAAATTCTAAAATTGAATCAACTTTGTTATTTGGTATGAATTGAAATCATTGTTGATTATGGATATTGAGGTTGTATTAAATTTTCAGGCCTAGCATTTCTCTAGAGCTCTATCCTAGGAAGTATGTGGCCGTGTCGCGTTTCGGACCCAAATGACAGGTTCGAGGCTTGTCAAAAATGATAGTTGGATTAAATATATAAACTAATATTTTTCTCCGTTCTTTGCACATGGGTGTTTCTTTATGCCTCTTTAAACAAAGAAGGAAAAAAAATGCAGACTTCTAGAGTCCACCATTGGGAGACCTTGTTTTGGAGGGTGTTTGCATGCAAGGAAAAAAGTGCATACTTTTAGAGTCCAGAGTTTCGTAGTGCATTGTCACACAAACTCATTATCTCTCGTATACTTGGCCATAGTAACTAATAGATGCAAAAGCGTAGGTTGTATTTGCTTGTAAAATAAGTTAACCTAGAATATGTAAGTTAGTTTACTCCTAAGTCCTAACTTGCTTTAATAAACCACTCCACCAAACATAATGAAATAATCTGTTCCATTAGGTGAAAAAGTAGCTCTACTGATTTTTTAAAATGCCCACCTTACTCCTGAAATAAGTTGGTGAAATACTTGGCAGATCAAGGTGGACTAAGCCGGGCAAAAAGCTCTTAGTTTCACCACCAAAGCAACCCTAACCTTTTGGGTGCAGGTGATTAATTAACAATTTTTTTGCACTAATGATCACTTATTATATTAAAAATTATTATTATAAGGATAATATATAGTTGTGGAAATATGAGATCAAGTATTCTTATTATTTAACTATTGTCTTTGTCCTTGGAATTGTGCCATATATTATCCAAAGAGCTACTAACTTATATTATTCTCATGCTACTAAAATAATCTTTAGGATTTCTTTAGGGGTGCATTTCGTTCGTGATTAGAATCGAAATCGGAATCGGAACTAGAATGGAAATCAGAAATAATCATATTTTCCTGCACATTTCGTTCGTCACTGAAAGCAGAATGGGAATTGGAATGGAATTTGAATATTGAGAAGGACTTGGAATTAGATTAGGAGGATTGAGGTATTCCAATACCTCTAGGATTGGAATGCGAATAGGACTTTCTCTAACTAAATAAATGGAATAGAACTCACTCATTCTCATTTTAGAGCGCAACTCCCCTAGTGAAATATGTTCTAAATGTATACTAATTTTTTCCCTCACTTTTTTCTTTTTACCTCTTTTGAAAGGATTCTAAGCAAATCAAGTGCCAAAATAACAGTGACCTCGTAAGTTTGACGTTTTAATGTCTAAAATGTGTGTGCGCGTGTGTTAGTAGGGCTGAATTCGGATAAAATACTAGCATATTCATATCCCTATTTATTTTGTTTTGACAAATACAAATATGAAGACAGATGTTAGTCGGATACAAATCGGATATCAAAAAATATGGATATCATATGGATATAAATCAGATAATAAAATTTTATGATAATAAAATCAAAAATATTACTAAGTGGATGATAAATTAAATTAATAGTATGCTAATATCGTCATTTATTTTTCTTAAATGTCTATGATTGCTATATAAAAGTAAATAGGGTTATAAATAAAATCAAATATCCGGATACGAATCGGATAGTTTTTTATTTTTATTTTTATATGTTTTTAAATATAAATATAAATATGAAATATTAATTAGATATTTAAATTTTTATCTATATTCAAATAGGTTTGGATACAAAAATGGATCGAGAATTCGGGATGGATCTACTCTCACCCCTACTTAGGCTAACTTCCGCTGTTTTGGGCCTGCGCCAACCATTGCCTGAGACCGGTTCGGCCCAGGACACTGCTTTCCTACCTTAGAAAATTAGGGAAACCTCTAGGTTTTCGGCGATCTTAGAAGTGGGTTCTCCCTTCTTTACCCAGGTGAGCTCTCTCTCTCTCTCTCTCTCCCCTCCCTGCGGAACGTGGCTAGGGTTTTACGGTTCGTCTCCTCGATTTCATCTTTTAGGATAGAAATTTCGAATTTTAATTAGGGCGATCTAATTCGATTTCGCTTGCTCTTTCAGCAGTGCCCCCATTTTTGGGGGAGATTTTGTTCCGCTCTTGCCTGTTCGAGCAAGATCTGGATAAAGATAGCCCTTTTTAGGGGACTATGCGCGCCTTGGATGTCAAACTCGGAATTTTCTGCTAGAAAAGTTGGTTTTTTTTGGGGGGGCTTGATTCAGAGGGTTATGGTAGTTATTAGAATTCGTTAGAGATGTTTTTTAGGACCCTTTGTCAAATTCAGGAGATCGTGTTTGGTCGATGGGAGGATCGAGGTTGTGTCACGAATGATTCCAAATTTATGTATTTTATGTTGATAAAGTTATGTTTATTATAGGATATATTATTGTAATATTTGATGTTACATAAAGAGATATTAGTTTGCTTTGATTTGTTAGAAAATTTCTGGGAGATCAGGTTTAAGCTCTCTTTTATTCTGGTTTTGTGTATTTGCTTTTTTCAATCCATATATCTCTTCTTCTTCATAGGAGTTTTTCTCTTGTTTTGACGCATATCAATAATAAACTCAAGCAACAATGATATCTCCTTCTGGATTACTTTGGATGAACGGAAATCGTTTAGGATTTGAATGCCACCATCATTATTTGTTTATTCTATAGTCATACTAGGTATGGAAAAGCTCCTTGAACTTGCAGTAATTGGAGAAACAAACCCGTTATTTATCCCTTCTTTTACTTTTGTCAATAAATACTGCAAAGTCTAGCTGTTCTTCCATTTTTTGACCTTGACCTAATGGTCGAAATCTGAAATTAACATGTTTGTAGCTTAAGCTAGTGTTCCCCATGTAGCATCTTCAGTGGTTTGAGGGCCCATCAGATGGAAGGATTTTAATTATTCAGTTGTTATATTTCATCATATCACTAGATAAACTAACTTGTAAAACTATTAGATAAGGCCTTCACCCCTTGTTGAAGCTATTTGGGAATCTTATAACTAACTAGCATTTAGATCCCTCCAGGTCCTTTATAGCCTTTCAGAAGACTATTATGTTCACATGGTTAGGTTCAAAATTTTCTTAGCGACTATTGTTTGTCATCCATGACAACCGTGTGGGACACATACCTTACCATTAACAATTCTGCTATTACTAAGAGAAATAGATTTGAATATTTTTAAGTGGTCTTACAATAGGGTAGGTGAAATGGAGAACATGCCTTGGTGGTAGATGCACGCAGGAACTCACTGGTTAACACATTAAATGGTAGCTAGAATAGCTATGTGATAGATGCTGCAGTTTAGGGTTTGAAGGAAGTATTAATCTAAAGATGAAAATAAATGATGTTGAGATGGATCAGTGGTACAACTAGGAAGAGAGAAATTTAAACTCAAGCACTTGGAGGTAGTATGATAGGTGCGCCGATAACGTACATGGTATACAGGTTGATATGGTTTGGGTATGTTAGACAGACTAAAGAACTGCAAGGAGTTAAAAGGTCTTGTCTTATGGTTATTACAGAGTTGGTTCCAGAGGTAACAGGAAGCTTCCTCTATCAAGTTACTAGGTTTTGGTAGAATTAAATAGAGAAGCTGGATCTAAATATCAGATAAGTTGTTGGCTCTTGATTTGTGGTAATGTAGTGTTTGAAAGAGAGAAGGAAATTATTAGTAGCAGTAATGTCTGTGTGGTGAGATAAATATGAGTTTGTGCATTCCTCGTGCTTCTGCTTTATATGTCACCTTTTCTTAGTGGCTTTCACTCATTACAAAGCCCGTGTTATTTTGAGTTGTTATTTTAGGATATGTTACTGTGCTTATTTTCATGTAAGTGAACAGCCTGAAGTGCAATTCTGCCAGAGGTGATCACTTTCAGATGTTGTTTACATGTAAGCTCAGTCTAAAGTAAGGAACTTAGATTCTTAGTTCAGCAAAAACACCAAACATGACTCTGTCCTTTGAGGGCTCCATAATCAAGTTCTTCTGTGTGGGTGAGTGGGGGCACTTAATGCTACTTTAATGCCCACCCACTCTTTCTCCTCGTTATAGGTGAACTATTTAAATATTTTCTTAAGAAATAATTCTCTTTAGTAATAATCTAATAAAAAATTAATGCCAAAAACTGTACTTTCAATGCATTGCATTCCTCGAGGTAGAAGCAAAACTCAGTTTCTCTGAACTTAATATTTTATAACTCAATTTCTTAGAACTAGGTCTAGACACTTCCAACACTTTCTTGAAGATAAAGACAACTTTAGCTTGCTTTTATCTTGCATCTTCATCATCTTACTTTTAATATCTATTTACTTCTTCATTCCTTTCATCTGTTCTCCCCATCTCTTGTATTCTTGGTTTGCCCCTTTACACGTTAGTGGCACAAAGACATGAACGCTAGGGAACCAGTTGTAGGCTCATGCTGTTTAATCCTATTTGTTGTAAAATCTTGCCAAACCATCTAGGATTGCTTCTATTGAGTTGTTCTCAATTAGCCAGTTCCATACTGATGAAACATGGCTTGCTTGCTGCTGTAAGTTGAATGACCTGCATAGTGATTGAATGGTGACATTGATGTTTGTTTCTCATGTTTGGTAGGAGATTTTTTTTCTCTATGATAGGCCAAAATGTGATTACTAATCAATGCTAGGTCAAGAACTTTAGATATCTCACTAGATCTTTTGTACTCTAGGCTATGAGCAATCTCACCGTATTAAACTTAAATTCTTGTTTGTGTTTTGGTAATAGGACCTTTATTACTGTAGTTTTTATAGTGTACATGAAGTAAAAAATGAAATCTTCTAACATACCATCCTTACTCGGCATCTCATTGTCGTTGGTAGGTATGGACTAAGCTTGAACTTGCTAAGGCCTTATTTCATTTATTATCACAATTTTATTGGAGTAATTCATGTACCTCAAGATCTAATCTTTTAGATTGTTGCTCTACCACATCCTTCAGATCAGCATTTATTTATTTGCGAATGAGTCAAAAAAGGTTGTGGCCAATTTAGTAGGGTATAAATCCTGATCCCTATCGACTGGGCCAAGTTTAACAGAAGAATGGTTTTTCTTGGAGCCATGATCATCATTCCTGCTACGGTATAGAATAATATTATCCGTGCTCTAGATTAACTCCAATGCATGTTTGACAAAATTTAGTTAATGATTTTGAACTCATTTTCCCTCTGCCCACAATCATCAACTTGCATCATCAACAGTAACCTGTATGAACTTTTTTCTCACTCCAGATCTGCAAGCTGCCATTTCATGATCATTGACAGTGCCCCTTTATCTAACTCTCAGAATGACAAAAAAAATGGTTTGAACTGTATTTATTCTTAAATGTGCAATAAAATAATGAATATTTTTAGTGGTAAAAAGATATTATTATGTTCTTGCCAAAAGGTGTATTCATTCATTTTCCTTGTTATTTTCAGATTATTGATTATTCACAGAAATAAGTGATGATTATTTGTATGTTAGGAATTATCTGATATCCTTCAGTACTAACAGTTTCGAATGCAAAACTTCATCATTTGGTAATAGTTATTGCACCCTGCACTTATGATATTGCACCAAATTCCAAGTAGATTGTTAGGATTGACCAGATTTGGTACTGGAAATTATATTGTCTTCTTTTTAAGCAAAGTTGAAACCATCTTACACATTAGTTGGGTATGTGTACATGCATAACAATCAACTTTTGATGTCTTGTAGGTCTTTTTTTTCTGATTTCATCCTCTCACTAAAATATAGCAATATAGGTGATTTAAGTTAGAAGTTAGAGGGCTGAGACCACTTGATTTTAAGATCACTAATAGCTGATCCATGTTTCCAAATGCAAAGTGACCTGAAGGATAAACTATTGATTCAGGTGGCCATAAATTAAAGGTAAGGTTGTGAGTTTTCCAAAGTTGTACGGTTTCGTGATGCCTTTGTTGAGTGAACTTGGTTTCAGAAGTTTGACAGTTGACTTGAGGATGGTGCCTCTGGTTGTCTATCTTAGTTAAGCATTATCTTGATAGAAAAATCCACCTTCCTATTGAGGTATGAGGTTTGCTGTTCCTTGGTCCAAACTCACCAAAGTTATTGGTTGTTCCCTTCTTCAATTCCATTAGTTTAATGGGTGAGGTTAAGCTTTAGTCCATTCTGCATGGTAATTGTATTGGATAATCTTATGACAAAAGCATCACCTTCTGTTTAATGGATAGCAGGGGAAAATCTCTAGGTGTTTGTTGATGTGATCCTAGGATGAGAATCATAGTCCATGTCTGATATGAATTCATCTCTAACTAATACTAAAATGAACAGGAGAGAAATGGCAAATAAAGAAGAGACAACTAGAAATGGTTAATTTATTTTGTACAAATTCCCTGAGCCCTTAAAATGTAAGGTTTAAGTAACCATAGCTGTATTTGGATTTAAGGAGAATATCTATGGACTGAATATATGAGCATACACAGATTACCATCAATTAAGGAAAGGCTATGAGTGTGTCTCTAGTATCGTCTTGCAATGAATTTGATCTGTCCTGGTGGAGTAGTCCTCCTCCCCACCCCACCTTCTTTTTGTTCGTAGTAGATCCTAAAATGATTTCTGCAATAAGCTGACACATTCAGCAACTAGATAATAAGGCTTTATTATTTATTGTTCTTTTTGGATCCTGCAACAAGATTGATCAAATTTGATGTCCTAGTGACATGTAAACTGACAAAATGCTATAGTAGAATTTTCATGAAAAAAATTGAAATTGGAGTTGGAAAAAGTTTTAGCCAGCAGATAGTATTTGAAATACATTTTCAGTGGGAATAGAAACAGGAATACAAACCATTTTATAAAGAAAAACAAACTGGGAGAATTTGAAGTTGAATTGAAACATGGTGGATTAACCATGAATGTACCTTCGCCACATTGTGTTGTCATCATGTTTGGTGAAAACTTAATCAGAGATTTCCATGATATTACTAAGGTCAACAACGTTTGCTTGTGTGAAGTCTTTAAACAATAAAAACACTGCAGAAGCATTAGATTAGTGTAGCAGAAAAAAATGGAGAGGTGAAAGCATAGTGATTCTGAGAGGATAGAAAAGAATAATCAGAAGCAGCCTAGGAGTTGCTTCAATAAAAGACAAGGCAATGAGAGAAGGAAAGCATCCAAAACTGAACTAGAAATTTAAAAGCGGTAAGGAGAGTCTGAGAAAATTTAGATGGGAGATGTAAGAGAGGGTCCAGAATAGATTTTGCTTTA